>NC_046161.1:12178143-12283143 GCF_011064425.1 Rattus rattus | reverse complement strand
CTTTTAATCACACAACTGCTGACATAGAAGCCAATCCATGACAACGTAGTCCTGGCTGCCTGCTCTCTCTAGAGTCTGTCCTATGACTTTTCCAGGGGAGATAAATGCAAATCTCTTCTGCCCAGAGAGTGCACCCACAATAGACCAAAGAGACAATTCTGCCCAAGTCTACCTCAATGTACTAGTGGGCTTACTGAGGTTATGTCACCTTTTAGCAGGAGAGGTGACTTACTTCAAGCCAGTTCCATCATCACAAACCTCACTTTAACTTGGATTATGACTCAGAAAGGTGGCATTTGGAGCTGTCTGCACCACATATAGGCAGCACCCAAGAAGACCAGAGAGTCTATCTATCCAAAGATTGTTACACCTTGTACAACTTTGATGAGGGTCTTGTGAATCTTTTCCAAGAGAACCTGGGACATGGAATTTTTATTTCCTTATTGAGTCCCTTCCTTTCTCCAAGTGGAATTCTTCAATTTAAAGGGAATCTATACAAAGTCTCTGAATGAAAACTGCTCACCCCTATCATCCCCATCATCAGAATAAACTATATCACTTATTTATCACACATTTAAATACCAGGCAATGAATATGAGTGTGCACATATACATATAAAGGTAGTTGCTGTGATGGGCTGATTTTCTCTATCTCAAACAGACACTTGGCTTTAATTTATAGAGAACTGTATGTGACCTATATGTGTGTTAGGAACCATATGACCATCAGATCACATTACTGAGATGATAACCCTCACAGGCAGTACATGTTTACCTACCCATTTTAGGGATAAGCATGTCGAGACTACATTGGCATCATTCCCAAGGTCACAGTAAAAAGGATTGTTATGGCTCTAATTCAACATGAAAAACTTCATTTCAAAGAAGTGGCAACGGGATGTGTGTTGACGTGTAGGGAGGGCAATCTGGTGTTGTATATCTTGATGATTTATGTAAGCAACAGCTGCCACTGTCTATGGAGACTTCCCTAATGTGCAAAGGCCATCCATGCCCTAAACTTGACAGTCCCTGCACACTGTGTGTTCCTGCTGTTATTTCCCAGTGGATGTGTTCATTTCCCACCACCATCTTCCTTCCCCGCTCTGCAACGGAGACTGTGCACAGTAGCAGAGCCACACACCGAGCTTTTAGATTAGAGAATTCCCTGTGTACTCGCCTTAATTTCCTCCGCTTTCATTTTCACAGTCTTCGAATGAGGCACTGACAGATAGATACTCAGGCAAGAAACCAAGCCCGGGACCAGCCCTGCCTTCAGATAAGATTATTCACAAAGACAAAAGCCTGGATCATTTAACAAATTCAAGTACAAGAAGCCAACCCAGCCTGGCCAGGCCAGAGAAAATAGATTGTAGTGTCAACTTAATCAATGGCTCATCACTGCGCTTTTTCACTACTTGAACCTTATTAGGATTGAGGCTGTGCTGCCTGGCTGAAAATCAATCTGGAATTTTTCAAACAGCTCCAAACTGTAGAAATACAATTGCAAATAATGTGCTGAGTTTCCCGACTAAGTGAGACTGGCACACCGGTATGCATCTGATTTGGGTACAGAAGCAGAAAAATGTGAAAGAAAGAAGTGAAATCTAAGGTTGCAAATCCAGGGCATTTTGATCAAATTCCACGTCTGTGCTCCGAGGTAAAGATACAGTGACCGCATAGGGCAAGATGAATGGTGGGCTCTTTTAGCACCGAGACCGACTAGAGCTAAGACTGGAATGACAGATCCTACAGAAAGCCACTGAGTGAATCATCTTTGGCATCTAGAAATGGTTCCAAGGATGGTACACATTATCGGGACAAAAATAAAAGAGAGAAACACAATGGTAGCACCAGATGACATAATGCAGAGAGGGGCTGAGGGGATTGTAGGGAGCCTCCCAGTGCCTACGTGTAGATTCCCAGGATGCAATTGTATGACACTAGAAAACCCACAACGCTGATGCTAGAATGAGAGATATTGAAGTTATAAGACATAGAGAGCATGGAAAATTGCTTACAGTAGCAAAGGGGAGAGAACAAAAGAACATAATTTTAAGAACATGACCTCTAAAATCAATGGATCTTTGGGTCAAATTCTGGCTCCACCATTTACTATGAGGCTTGGTATGAGGCATGACCTCCCTGAGACCCAATTTCAAACCCTTTGACAATCACAGTCCTTCCCATCCCTGGGGCTTGTGGGTCAAATTCTGGCTCCACCATTTACTATGAGGCTTGGTATGAGGCATAACCTCCCTGAGACCCAATTTCAAACCCTTTGACAATCACAGTCCTTCCCATCCCTGGGGCTTGTGGACAAGATAAACTGAGACAATTAAATGCTAAGCAGCATGTTTGGTACATAAAATGCAGTCACAATTAGTAATAGATGACATTATCATGGCAAGTGGGAGGGAAAAAGTATTTTTGTAAAGGTTTTTTTTTTCTATGTTAGATTATATATCACTTAAAATAAGTGTTGAGGTCCTAACACACAATATTTCTGGTGTGAAGCCACCTACAAATAAGTTAGGGGTGACTAGGGTAGGCTTCATACAGCATAACCATTTCCTTAAAGGGGGAAAGAAATGGAAAGAGCTGTGCAAAGAAGAGAAGCTACGGAGGAGGTGAGTGGAGGAGAATAGGGCGTGAGATGGCCCAGCCCCAAGCTAGGGAGCTTTTGGGGTAGCAAGGCTTTGAGGAGGTCATGTCTTGACTTCAATCGTCCATCATCCAGAAATGAGAACAGATACATTAATTGACCACATGAAACTAAAATTCCCAGGATCCTTACCAAGCAATGTTGGTTCAATTAGCCAGACTTTTATTAACTGGTAGACAAGGCAAATAGGAGAATATTGTTTAGAAAACAATATTCGTTTAGAAAAATATTGAAACTTGGAGACAGACTACACAGCTTCGAATGCTATAGTTTTGTGTGAGAAATTGAGATAGATATAATGATATATTACCCTCTTTATTAATCAATTGGCTCTGGCTATTGCAACAAATCACTAAGAATTAGGTAGCTTAAAGAATAGAAGTTGTCCTTTCAGTGGTTCAAGAATCCAGACATTGGATATTTGGTCGAAACTAGTGAGGCAATTTCTCCTGGCTTGCAGGCAGCTTCCCTTTTGTTGTGTTGCCTCTCTTCAGACTGTGGTGATGGGAGAGAAGGTTGTAGTGCTAAATATTAAAAAAGAATCTACCAACCCACTCTAGTGCTGACTCTGGTGGACCAAATTGCATCTGTGGGATATTTTCATCTTAATTAACAATAGGTTTCAACCCAACTTATTAAGTTCCAAATTTCCATCCCACTACTCTGGCCCCAGCAGCAGCTGCCCTCTTGCAACTCTCTGCTGTGAACTCTGTTCACAGTCCAAGCATCTGCCCCCTGTGGTTATAGTCACAACTCCTAGTAACCCTTTAAAATCAAAACTCAATAAGCTTGTAATTTATGAATCAGATTTATATCAGTAAATCCTCACCCCACAAAATGTCCACACAATAAACTCTGAACCAATTAATATTAATATAAACTACTCACCCAGATAAGACAAATTGTCCTATAAAAATCCATCCATTATGAAATATTCACAGCTACCTGTGGCCCTTTAAGGCCACACAGATCTGGGTCGTCCTTCTCCTCCTTCATCTTGATTTTTCTCCCCTTCCTCTCTCTCCCCTCTCTCCAAAACTCTGTGCCTGCCTTACTTTTTCACTGCCCAATCACAGTCCTTGCCTTATCTCATGCCTCCCTTCACCTGCATATAGACAAAAATCCACAGAAGGTAAAAAGACACTCTGGTTTCAGTTCAAAGCACTAATCCTATAGCACCCTCATGACATCACCTAACCTCAGTCACCTCCCAAAAACCTTTGCCAAAGAGCTTCCCTCCTGTGTCAGGGTTGCAATATGCACATAGTGTAGGGAAGAGAACACATTCAGTTCTAACATCAGCAACAAGCAAGCAAGCTGTACTTTTCTCATAAATAGATCCTGAGATACAGTTGATACAGAAGCAAATTTTTGGAAGAAGTGTCAGAGTATATCAAAGGGTGACTAGATTATTGATAAGGCCCCCAACATCTTAAAGATTATAAATATTAGATGATAAACGGGCATCACAAAATAATGTGTTGGACCAGTGCCTGAGATAGTTTTGAGGGCAACAGGAAATTTGGGGGAGCTCTCTGCAGGAGGTCTTATGTCACTGTTAGAAGCTGGGTCTCTTGTTAATCCATGGAAACATGAAATAAACTGTCACACAGATAGCTGGTGTTTGATAAATACTCTTGGTAATGGAAGAAGGAGGAAAGAACCAGACAGGTATTAACTGGGATGCACAATACCTCACTATGGTCAAGGCTTCTCTGTGGTTTACATTCTAAGATGCAGTTGATATATTGAGAACAATACCAACAGAAACCCATTGAACTGGAATCTGAAGAATAATCTCAGTCTTTCCTTTGCTATTCATCATCCATGGGACTTTAGGTAAGTGAATTGTGGCATTAATGTGGGGATATCTTCTAGCTGTTGACTCTAGAAATGAGACTCTGGGTTCTGGTCATTGCATGCTGCCTTTGGAAAACTACTGATGTCACCTGGATGCTAGGAAGACTTCATCTCTCTGTTTAAGTACAAACCCCTTCAAAAAAAATCTAATAATTCAAATAGCAGACTGAGAATGAATACTTGATGAATTGAAAATCTACATTACTATAGATTCTCCAATGGATTTTATTTATTCATTTCAAATTATTTTTCAGGCCACAGCACAAGTAATGGCATATTCAGATATCAATGTCTACATCTAAAGAAATATATGTGCATAAAATTTTTAAATACTAAAATCTATTTCTCCTAAGAACTTTCTTAAAACCTCCTGAAACTTCTGAACCCGAGTGTTTTGCAGCCACAATGTCAAGTGACAAAGCTCTGTGGGACAGAGTTCTGCCCAAAGCTTTTAGTGCTTGGCTCGCTGTTCTGTACTGCATGGTTATTGGAGCTGACAAACCCCAAAATAGCTTTATAACATGCAGCCTCTCTATTCCCCTTAGACTTTAGAAAGTCTTAAAGTTTGTGCTTCATTTCCTCTGTGGGAGGAAGTGGGTGCATTTGTAACCCTCTCTAAATTGAACCCATCCCTGTTTCCAGGCCAGGTTCATGAAGGTTCCACCTTTTCTAAAGAGCCAGGGAAGCTTAAGTCTGTGAAGAGAATGAGGATCCAAGCCTCACCTCTGTTCTGCGTTAGGCTGTTTCCAAAGAATTACAGAATTACAGAATGTGAACGTGAATGCAGAATTAGCTTAACACAACCTCTTCATTATACAGATTAGAAAACTCAAGCCTGGAGGGCTAATATCTACTATCACGTACCTAAAAGCTAGTAGGGATGACAGTGTAATCCAAGTCTCCTCCCTCAAGATTATAATCTGTTCCCTAATCTTCCAGCCCACTCCTTCTCACACATTTGTTCGTAGATGTGGGTACTCTGGGCTCTCTTCAATGAGTGAAACTGGCTCTTCTCTGTTTAGGTGAGAGATAAGAAAGTTTGTTCTGCACAGGGCCAGATAGGAAGCACTTCAAATTCTGAGGTCTACATACACATAGAGCAGCGGCTCAGCCCTGCAGCCAAAACAGCTGTAGGCTACATGCAATATGCAATTTAATTCTTCCTATATTGCTTAGGGAAGGAGACTGAGAAGAGTGGTTATGCATGTCCTTGGTCTAGCTTTGGCTTTGCTAGTCCTGACCTAGAAGTCCATTCCGTATGATTCTCAGCATTATAGATGTATTCTCTTTCTATCTTTTGTGTACCAACAATATACTTTACATACGTCCAGGTGCTTAACCCACTTTTTCTTTTTTGATTCATAGTGGTTCATGTCCACCTACATAGCTGTGAATGAGATCCTGGATCAAAGAAACAGCATAAAATTAGGATGAGGGATAAGTCAATATGTCTACAGAAAATTTAAAGCCAAAGAGTAGATTTTTTCACTTGTACATCTATCTGCGCTGTGTCTCTGTGTGTTTATATATGTATTGGGTGTTTGTGCATGTCTATGTTATAGCTGCACATATATCTGTGCTGTGTCTATGAGGCATGTGTCTATGCTCTGCCTGTGAGTATGTATTTTCTTGGTGTGTACAAGTCTGTGTTGTGTCTATGTGACTGCTTGCTTCCACGTGTCTCTTTTTGTGTGTGATTATTCAAATCCCCTCATCTGCAAAATTTGCTCATACACTGACTAGCAAAGTGCTAGGAATCACAGTTCATAGAAACAAGATTTTGGAACCCTGAATCAGAAAAATAACTTTCCTGAAAAAAAACCTGGGCTTTCACTTCACACATTAGCGTTTCTGTGTTTTCCACTAATAAAATAAGAGCATTCTATTAACCTTTCCCTAAGAATCTCTCGTCCAGATAGTCAAGTTAATGAGTCTTTAAGGAAAATGAGGAGTCACAGCACAGTGCTCTTGGGGTTAGAGGGCTCCTGGAAGAACTGTCCTCCTGGGGCTGTATAGATGACTCCATGATTAAGAGAAAACACCGTACTTTTAGAAAATCCAAGAATCTAATGCCTTTTTCAGACTTCAGTGGAAACCAGCACAAATATACACATACCCCCGACACAGACAGAAATACATCTATAATTTGAAAGAAAGTAAATTTATGAAAACAACTGTTCTACTTCATATATGAAGGATAATTCAAAAGAACAACATTTAGCAAAGAGCATCTGAGCTCCATACAGGTATGGAGTACAAGCATGTGTGTGCTTACGTTGTCCTATGATCCAATGGCTAAGCCTTGCTGTCAAACTGTCCTGAAACTGCCCTGTTATCTGTGCTTGCTAGAAAGCTTCAGAAGATCTTGTGAAAGGTATTTCAAGGGACCTGTACTTCATGAAGTGTGTAAGAGCCTTGTTGCACACCTCTTTCTCAGTGACAAAATCAGTGCAATGGGGCCCAGGTATACTCTAAGTTTAACCGTCTGTCCTGAACTGTTACTAGTCAGGCAGTAGAGCCTCCACGTTTCGGGACAAGAGCCACGTTGACTTACCTTCCAAGTACTCAGATATCAAACTCACTGTATGTTTGTCAGGTAAGAAAGAAAACCAGGAGCAACCGAGGCAGCTCCATGGAACTCCCCATCCCCATCGAGGGCATTTCATGTTCAGTCTATCAATCTTTCATTGT
This sequence comes from Rattus rattus, assembly GCF_011064425.1. Lineage (NCBI taxonomy): Eukaryota > Metazoa > Chordata > Mammalia > Rodentia > Muridae > Rattus > Rattus rattus. The sequence continues at coordinate 12,275,931 of NC_046161.1, read as the reverse complement.
TGCTTGGAGTATCCTGAGTGCTAAGAGCCCTCAGTGAAATAAGCTCCCTGCAGAAATATTAACACTAGTCACTGACGTGCAGCCTATAGATGAAGGATTCTTTCCCTCCTATACTACACCGCACTGCTGTGCTTTCCTATGACCATCTAAGAAAGCCCCTGGGGATTTGAGAAATTATCAATCCCAGCCTCACTTCTCTACATTAGTGTGGTGATGAATGTCCTAGCATCTCTCTGATTCTCTACGAAGGAACTACCAGCCATGATGGGTCATGCGGATACCAGGGAGGCATCACATGGCTGGAGACAAGTGACCTGGGATGAAATCTATTTCAGCCCATGGTTAGAGCGCCCTGACAGGTCCATCTCTGTTTCTGAATTTTTGTTTAATTTCATTGAGAACCTTAACAATAAATTGCACAAGGATGCCTGTGGCCTGGTTCTCAACATGCCTTTATTAAAGGGAACTGTCTTCACGCTGCTTTCAAACTTGAAATTTCCTCAGAGAAACACATGTCAGGATTTTCCATGAGGGCTATGATGCCTACATCTAATCACTATTTCCTTCAAGTCCTCTCTCAGTATATTATTCTGAACAAGATTCCTGACACATGTGCATAAATGTGAAGATTAGAGGTACTATACACATTATTTTATAAGATAGAGCAATATCTTATAAGTGAGTTTTGTTTGTTTTGTTTTGTTTTTAAGAAAAACATAATTATGTTATGTGAATGTACTTTTGTTTTAATCCCAGGTGTGGGATAAAAGGCTGCTTTGCAGCAGGTGATTATGTTTTGCCTCATGCACTAGCAGGGGCGTGATCTTTAGCAGATGCAGATAGTTTCATTCTTGGGACTCTGGAGAGGGTATAAACAGAAGAGTCAAAAAGGGTCTGTGGCACTGTTCTCCTCTGCTGCTGCCCCTGCTACTACTAGTTTAATCCTGCTGCTGTGTTTTTTGTTGTCTTTGCTATTGCTGGTTTGCTGGACTGCTGGATATTCTGACACTGAAGATCGGACTTGCCCCTAAGAATCGTATACCCCTAATAAGCAGGAAGTAGCCTATAGAGGTATATGCCTCATTTTTCCTCTAAGCTTTTTTCTCTATTACCTAGCATTGGGAGTTTGGAAGGGATTGGGGTAGAATAAGGATTGAAAGGGAAGTAGAGGTATAAAAACTCAATAAAATAGTTTTTTTAATGCCCACAGTGGGGTCTTTAACTATGTCTAAATTAGACTTATCAGACTAAAATGGCCACCTAGCTAGCAAGTTCTGGGACTCTACATATCTACATGCCACATGTCCAACACTCAGCTTATCAACACACAATGATATCCCTAGTTGGAGATCTAAACTCATGTCCCCAGTCTTGTCTGTCAAGCACTTACCAACTAGGCCACCTCTCCAGCCCCTTCACAGAACTCTTAATAGATTAGAGGTATAATAAGAATCAGAATGAAGAAGAATGCCAATAACTAAAGTACATACTGCCTCTTCATACAGCCTTGTATTTATAACACCAAAGCCTATAGTTTCCATACTTACCTTATTCTAATATTTAAGTTTCACCAAATCTTGCACAAGATTCATATTTAAAAATTGAATATGGAGTTCTTTATTTCTGGCCATGTTCAAGTAAATAAACTTTGATGGGTGAGTGTTTCCCAGAATTTTTGTGACATACATCTAGTAATCATCTACTGCTAGTTAAGACTACAAGAATTGGCTTCCCTAAGATTCCTGAACAGCAAATATATTCTGCAGTTAGCCATGTGCCCTTCCTCACCTTCCAAACTCTCTATGTTATGACCTCCCTTCCTGAAACTTTTAAATGAATATTCTCTCTCTCTCTCTCTCTCTCTCTCTCTCTCTCTCTCTCTCTCTCTCTCTCTCTCTCTCTCGGCTAATCTGTCTGATAGAGTGTAGTAACTAACTCATGTTTCCCAGTGATATTATTTGCAGGCCTTTAGAGCAAATGTTTTGTGATCATCTTTTATTTGGTTCTTGTAACAAACTATTAACCTCATTGTGATAAGGAACTTCAGAACAGAGAACTTAAATAACTTCCATAAATTTGTACAGGACACTGAGTGGAAAAGCTGAAGAATTCAAAGTGTACCTGAAATCACAGCAGACTGAGAAGTGATTTGTATTTCTTTAGAAAGAATACAGGTGAGCAGACAGTGCATAGGATCCAGAAAAACCTCGCAGAGGCTGGTGTTAGAGTAGCCTGGAAGAGATAAAAGAACTACGTAAATGCCATCATTGTCATATTTACCAAAATGCCTGACATAGGCAGCTTACAGGAAATTATTTTATTTTAACTCATGGTTTCTGAATTTCCCATTCATAGTTATTCAACCCTTTGTGTGGGACTAAGGACCATCCCATCAAGTCAGGGATGTCTGGTCAACCAAAAAATCTCAGAGAAGAGGAATGCAGTCACTTGTTGGTTTTTCTAGTTCATTCCACTTAATTACCCATCACACAGTATGATGTCAGGAAATACAAGCAAGATCTTTATCCCAGAGAGGCATGGCCAATGACTGTTTAGACAGGGCACACCAAGGACAGAATAAAGACATTAGTCCATGTAGGTATGCCTTGGTGAGTCCATCTGTTCACTGCAGTTATTTACAGAAGTAAGTGTAACTCCTTGGCAGCTGCTCCAATGAAAGGTCTATCCTAGCATGAATGACAACTTAGAATGTCACATCTCTGGAATGTTTTGACTAATTTGAAGTCAGCTTCATCCAAGAGTTTCTTTTTCCTCAACAATAGTTTATTATTTATATAACCTTGAGGGAATTTATGAACCTTACAGGAGGATATCCTCCTGAGTCCTGATAAGTATTATTTCTTCCTGAGACACTTGGGCCTCCCTTCAGGGGTCAATGTGTAAATCCAGATGAAATACCAAACCCCTGGGTCACTCTGAATCCAGCCAGTGAAGATGAACTATCAGAAGCCAACTTAGAAAAATGGGAGACTTAAAAGGAAACTATGCAGTCAGCACATGTGGGGGCTTGCAACATGATGCAAGACACAATGGCAGAAGTAAGGCTTAGGGCCAGAGGTACAGTTCACAGCAAGACTCGTGTGAACTCTGAGAACTTTCAGTCTTAAACAGACTCAAGTGTTGGAAAGCTGTCAAAATCAGGGGTTCAAGTGCAGGCAATTGTATCACAGTGATTTGAAGTGGATCATGGGGTCAGAGCAGAACAAATGTCTAGTGGAAGTCGGAAGCCTTCAAATACCTAAATGTGACGTCAGGCCTGAGGAGCTCCTCAGACATTTCTCCATAAGTCATCCTACAACTAAACCAGAATTATGAGGAGACTAGCAAAGAAATATAATTAGAGGTGAGAGTGAGGGAGTTTCAAGGTGAGAAATGAATTGTCGTTAATATATTACACTTCATCATTCATTTCTTTTTCTTTTAAGAATTCTCTTGTTATCTAAAGGTCCATGTTTTATAAAAGAACTAAAGGATAATAGCTTTAGAATGTGCTAGGTAAGGGTTCCTAGAAGATTATGGAGGTATATTATTCAGGAAACATTCTCAGGAGATGGGATTTGGTGACCTGGGTGAGGCAGAAGGAAGAGGAGAAAGATGGTCTCAGTTGGAGAGAATCTGTGTTGATGCCACAGTACTTCATGCCACTTTGGGACAGATGACCTGCCTTTTAAATGCTACTCAGTGTCATCACTAAAGGTTGTCTCAAAGGAGAAAGATGGGAAAGCCTCCAAGGGCCAGTGCCTTCACTTTAGCGTAAGAAAAGTCTGCAAAAGAAAAAAAATTATATATATAATTATATGTATATATGTCTAGTGGAAGTTGGAAGCAATATATATATATATATATATATATATATATATATTTCCTCTAGGTGCTAGGTGAGCAGTAACAACAGCATCTACCCCAGACTTTCACCCTATACTATTTATAGACTTTTGTTTCTAACTTTAAGTTCCCTCCATCTTCATTGTTTTAATTATTTAGAGAACTTAGGTGTTCACAATTGGAATTAGGTATTATGCTATACTATTAAGGCATTACTAATATTTGCCATCTCTGATTTTGATGACAACTAATATTTCCTACTCTCATTATCTAAATGACTTATCTAAATGTTACCTTGATTTCCTATCCCGGGGCATAGTAAATATCTGATTATATGTGGTTTATTTGGGCCATAATTGCTCTATTTGTTATTTGAACGCTAAATATAGTCCTCCTTGATTGTGTTGTATAGGACAGGTTTTACCACCTCATAATACCCTGGGTTAACTGTTCATGCTATCCCTGAGACTCTTTTCTTTTGTTGTGTGGGTTTCATGGTGAACAGAGAGGATGGGGCAGTTATTACCTCAGACAAAGAACAATTCTGCTATATGCCCTGCTGAAAGCATCCCGCCCTGAACCCTAAGACCTCTCATCTCACAGACCAATGTTCAGAAGTAGAAAGCATCAACTTAGTAATTTTTAATATTAGGAGTGAGGCAAGTAATTTCCCCATGACCCCCAAATCACACAATCATTAACCATTTAGGATGATATGTCCTCGATTTATGTGGTGGCTTCTCAAAGCTGATGCTTTAGCTGTGACAAGAGTTTTCTGTATTTTCCAGCAAGCTCGTAGTCACTGAGATGTCATGATAGAATAGATGACCTGTGGATGATGGATGACAGATGTGTAGCAGTATCATCTTTGGATAGAGTAGACAGTGTTTTGGGGAATCCCATGGGTCAGATATCTGTGAAATATTGACAATGGAGCTAACTAGGCCACTGTAGATAGGCAAAGGTGACCTGATAGACTATCGTCAGTGCCAACCAGGATGAATTTCCATCAAGATCAAATATCCAATTAGTGAATTTTCCATGTGTTATTTTTTAAGGGTGATGCTTAATTAGATAGCCAATGCACATGTCCTATATCTGCTCATAGAAGCACAGTAGGAGCAAAATTTTCACATATTTTGGCACTATTGCTAAGGTTCAGAGGTCCTTATCAAGGCTGGCTATCAGCTCATGGATAGTCTTCAATTCTGAGAACTATCTCAGTTGTGAAAGCTGGAAAGAGATACACTGGGGCACTGCAGTGCTGGACCTAGTGGAATAAAAGACACCAATACTTTTTTTTTATATTTTTACAACAACAGATAGGAAAATTGCTCAACTGATAAGAGTGCTCTCTGTGAGCATAGAATCCTTAATGCAAATGCCCAGAACAATAACAAGTTGGATGTGGGCATGCGTACTATAATCTGGTATTGAGGTTTCAGACAGAGAAAAGAGAAGTGCTTAAGCTTGAATGGTACTAGCATAGCTCCAGGGTCAATTAGAAACCCTGTTTCAAAGGAATTAGAGAGAGAGAGAGAGAGAGACAGAGAGAGACAGAGAGAGACAGAGAGAGACAGAGAGACAGAGAGAGACAGAGAGAGACAGAGAGACAGAGAGGCAGACAGAGACAGACAGAATCAGAGATGCAGAGACAGACAGACAGACAGACAGACAGACAGCAGACACATAAGTCCAACTCAGACCATAGGATGTACACACTCCCCCAAACAGGTTCACACACACACACACACACACACACACACACACACACACACACACACACACACACACGCACGTATCAATGCTGTTTGGTCTCTTGCATCTGACCATGTGAAGATTCAGATGGGCTTTATGGTCTTTCCATGTCAGTGGGAGAAAAATAAATGAGGAAAGAAAGAGATATTGTAAGAATGCAAAAAAGAAATTCAAGTCTGGGAGACAAAGGCATTTGGCTTCCGATATTGCTGTGGACAAGTTGGGAATGCTTATGAGTTTCTAAAATTTCATGTTAAACAGAATGAGGGTGAGCATTTTGTAGAACATTTAAATTTTATTCATTTCCTGAAAGCAGCTGTGCTGCAAATAAAAATGAAGGGCATGAGGAGAGCATGGGTTCCTTCTCACAGACGCGGGGCTTCTTCACTGAGACTCCCCTCTTCCCACATAGAATGGCCAGGCTCTGCACTTGATTAAACAGTGTGGATTACATTTCTATAAAGGTGAAATGAATTAAAGTCCCCAGGAAATACTATTTCCTGAAGATACACCATATAACCTTAAAATTTTAGGCTGAAATTCTGTTGGGTGGATGTTTTCCTAGTTTTTTTTTTTTTTTTTTTTTTTTTTGAGCTGGGATTGAACCCAGGGCCTTAGCTTGCTAGGCAAGCGCTCTGCCACTGAGCCAAATCTCCAACCCCAGGGTGGATGTTTTAATAAAGATAAAGACCTAAGCGTCATAAAGAGATTCCACTTAGACTGAACTTGGAAGCAGACTCTGCAAGGTGACTCTCCACCCTCTCACTCTGCAATAACCCACTCCTTGCCGCAGGTATTTTGACTTTGCCTCCATTAAAAGAAAGCTCAACTTTGACAAGAAAATTACAGGGAAAGTGAGGAACAGCACAGAAAACAGAAAACCCCTACAGTAAAGACAACGCTTGTCCCTGGAAGTCAAGACACTTAGCTCTGTGTCAACAGCTCGGGGTGCAGGCTCATACATACTGACTGCTGCCCATGGCCCCACGACAGGAGCTGGGATGCCATGGGCCAGAACGCCAGGGGATTCTCATGTCAGCATTCACTCTATCTGTGGTCTACACTCCTGGAAAGGATTTTCTAGTTTATCTAAATGATTTCCTTGTCACAGCAATGAATAAGTTGCGACTTACATCAGAGAGGTGTCACAGTCAAATATAGAGGAGCTAAATCTAGCCCTAGGTGATATCAAACATTAATTGGGGCACAATTTTTGCAACTAGGTTATCAGAGGCCAAATTCTCTTAGCTACTATTCTTTATATGAATAGTAGACCTGGTAATTTAAGTCAACTAACATGGGAAATGGGAATAACTTCATTGAAGATACAAGCTCCTATTGGAATTGCTTGGGCATCAATAGGGCTGGTGTACAGTGAGGACCTAGCAGTCCCCACAACTCTGCTGGTGCTGTTGAAAGAAAGGTCACCTGCCTCAAGATTCAATATTTTGTTCTTTGGTGAACTCTAGGCTTAAATTTGGGACCTTTCACCTACCCCAGTGGACAAATTCAGGTGTATGGCAATCTCCAAGTAGGCTTATTTTTCTTATCTGGAAGGTGGAAATGGAAGTCCCTGCCTTTCAGAACTGAACAGTCAATCAAAGTGGATTCTATACTATTGAGTGTTTCACATTTGAGAAACTGAAACTCCAGCCTGTCTCCCTGGGCATTGAACCCTTCGCTGAAGGTCATTGATTTAGAATGTCATTTTGTAATAGAAGTAAGTGGAAAACTATTCATAGAAAATAAATAGCTGCATTATTTTTATTCAGTGTATGCATTTCCCCCTGTCTCTTCATTTTCCTTAATTTCAGGCTGTATCTCTCATTAGTGCAGCTCTACAGTTGAGCAGAGGATAAACCAAGAATTAGAGTGAACACCTCCTACCCAATTCTTGTCCATGCAGAAGTCAGGAATCTAATGAGGGTGCACATATCAACATTTTTTGCCATGGTCCTCTCTGTCCTGAAATGCAGGGTAAGAAACAACACACTCTAAGCCTCTCACACACAGATCAGCCTGCCTCTGTGAGATAACCCACGAGGGCTAAGGAAGTATGACTTTGAGGGTAGCGGTATATCCCAGCTCTCCATTGGTTAACAATGCTATCACACACAAGCCACTACAACATCCCCTGTGAGCCTACAGACTCCAAGAACATTGCAGTATCTATCCTTCATTAGCCACTTCAGTTCACTTTATCTTGTTTTCAATTCTGAGAGAAGCTGGTAAAGGTTTCCTGGATCTGTCCACACAGATTTGTTCAGCCATGGTTCTTCAAGCACTTCTGTATAGTGAACTAAGAATTGAGGGATGAACAGCCAAAGTCATCTACAGCCGCAGACCCCATATGGGCTGTTGTCTGTGCAAATATTAAGATATCTTTCATGAATTTAGAATTATTTGTAAGCCTGTGAAGAACAGTGTGTAGAAATCATTGACTACTGGCCCAGAAGCCACCAGCCATAGAGATACAGACAAGAGTGTGGACATTGAGTAGCAGAACTCAGCTCTGGAGATCTCGACTGTAGGGTTGTTGAGCAGTTTCTTATGACATTGCAGGTCATCATTCTAATGAGCTTTTTCATATCTGCATCTACATGTTCTCAACACAGGGCTTGAAGAATTAAAAAAAAGTTATGCCCCACCCCACTATTATATCTGATTGTGGTTTGGGCTACATCACCCACAAAACTAACTTACATCTGTGTTAATAGTAATTAATGCCTCCTTGTTGCTCTATAAAGATGGGTTTGGATTATTTTCCCTAGTTACAGATAGGGAATATGTTAAGAAATGTAATGATTTATCCAAGATGGGACAGCTTGAACTCTGGCTGTAACTGAGATAGTACTGAGAATACTTTCAGAAGAGGGCAGAAGCTAGAATTATGCTAAAATGAGTCAAAACCTAGCACCCCATCAAAGAGTCCTGCACTTTAAGAAAACTAAGATGCTAAAACATGACATTGCTTATAGGAAAAAATAGAGTACAAACAACGACGCTGTGAAAACTGTACTGGAATCATCTGTGCATGGTATCTCAGTGGGGTAAATTGAGGTTTCTTTGCAAATAGAGATACACACATACACATGCATAAAATTGTTACTATGCCCTGGTTATCTTGAAATAAAAAAGTGTCATTGTCTGAATTTTATATCAAAATTAATTTAGAAAAAAATCTCTCCCCTTTAACTTTCTGAAACATTTTGAGACACTTTGGCCTTAATTATTTAAGTACTAAGTAGTATTTATCAGTGAACTCATCTTGTCATGGCTTTTCCATGTTAAAAACTTTGGATTATCAATTCAACTTCCTTATTCACTATTGATCTGATCTGTTCAGAATAGATAGATAAATAGATACAGATATAGATATAGATCCTGTTATGTTTATAGTAATGTGTTAATTTCTTCTGAGATAACCTGTTGACCTAGTCACTCAAGATAGTTCCCTGGGATCCTTGTTATGTTTTTAAGAATTAATTTTGGAGATTCTTCTTTCATTATAATTTATTTATTTTTGGTATCATCTTTCCTTAGTCCACCTAAAGATTTTGCTACTTTACAGATCTTTAAAAAAAAAACTTGTTTTGGTTGACATTTTCCTCTACTTTTCCGGTCTATACTCCATTTATGCATGTGTTTGTTTTTGTTATCTTCCTCCTGTACTAGTTCTGGTCTTCCTTTGTAATTGTTCTAAGCAACTTGAAACATAAAGTTCTACTTCTTTTAAAGACATTATTGTTTATTAGAATTTTTAAATACAATTTTTGAGATTTTTCATACAAGAATAGATTGTATTTACATAAATTTCAAGCCTCCTTCCACCTTCAAATCCTCCCTGCACCCCTCAGAACCACAACCCCTCTTCTATCAATATTGTTGTACCCATGACAGGCCACGAAATGCCACTGGTGAAGACACAACCTCAGTTGTAGCAGAGACGTCAAGATATTTTAGAAACCAGGACTGTGGGTCAAATATATGTAGCCTAATGAGTTTGTTTAGTATTGAATGTATGAATATGTGTTAGGGTTGACCACTTGAGATTGGAAAACCTATCATGGGGTTCGATCCTGGAGAAGTCTGATTCCCCCACAGCAGCCCCTCATTGCCTATATTTCTTCATCTACAAATGAGACATTAGGACATTTCTCCCATCCCCACTGGTATGTTAACTGTTGTGGTTATCATGGAGGAATTCCTTAGGCAACTATGCTGTTGAGATTTCAGATTCTTCTTGTCTAGAAGGTACTCACTACCAGCACATACCCTTATCTTCTGTCTTTTACAATCATGCCATCCCTTCCTCTACGGTATTCCCCGAACCTTAAATGTAAGGGTTGCATTGTAGATGTATCAATTGGGCCAGGGCACCTCAGAGTTACTTATTGTCTGCATTTGGAGAGAATCTAACTACAGATCTCTTTAGTAGCCTCCATCTGCTGCAAAATGAAGCTTCTTTGATCTGTGGGTAAAGGTAAGTATTTATAATACAGTTATCAACCATGTTGGTTTAGTAAGGTGGTGGTAGTAAGTGCCCATCTAGGGTCTATGATGTCTGTAGCAATGCATAGTTGGCTAAGCATATATATATATATGGCTAAGACATACGCTCCCTCATAATAAGTGAGCCTTAAGTCTAATTAGATAGCTGTTGGTTATCTGCGTGGTATATTACTACAGAGTTTCTTGCCATGTACTTCCCTCTTGCTGCTAAAATTTTTCTACATGTTGTTTGACTGTCTTGTGATTACTTTCTTTCTCACTTGCCATGTTCTCTGTGGTTACTTTATGTTTTACGCACTCCAATTTCTTTTTTGTCGCTTCTATGTATTTATTCTTATTCATTGATATTTTCCCCTCTTTATCGCTGTAGTATTTACAGAAAACATCTGATGTCTATAAAAGCTCACTTTTACAGATAGTAATTTAATTTTGATTACACATAAAACTTTTCACTCTTATTCTATACTACTTGGAGATTGTTACAGATCACACAACTTACTTTATATAATGAGCTCACTAATAAATTGTTATGATAAATTATCACTAGTAATTTTGCCTTCTCTATTTTATGCCAGAGTTAACAGGATTTGTCTCATCATTACAACAGGACTATATTCCGAATCAGACAATATATTTATTTATAAGGATACAGGAATTCGCTGACATTTATACCTCTGCATTTTTTCCTACTTCTCATCTGCATCCTTTTATTTAACTTGCAGAGTTTCTTAGCATCCCTCTGAAGATAATTCTGAGAATGCTTGTTGTTCTCTCATCCTGAAAAACAAACTTTTCAGGGATGATATTCTCCTTAGCCTTATTTGTTTTCTTTAAGGGGGCTGATTACATGATAACATTGTCCTCTCTCTCTCTCTCTCTCTCTCTCTCTCTCTCTCTCTCTCTCTCTCTCTCTCTCCCTCCCTCCTCCCTCTCCCTCTTTTTCATTTCCTATCTCTTTTTTCTCCTTGGAATCCTATACAGTACATACAGGTTCTCTTAACTATATATCATAAATCCAGAAGAAAGGCTTCCTTCATATTTTCAATCTGCCTCCAATAGAAGTGAGTTTGGTCAATGAATTGCCTGTTAGGTCTCAGGTGTTTCTGCTTGGGTGAATGTGTTCTTAAAACTATTCCCTTATTTCATTTTTATATCCTTCAGTTTCACATGTTCCTTTCTTTCTTCTCTGATTTTCTAACATTGTCTGACTTCTTTTGCAATTAACTACCATCTTTAAAAATTATTCTGGATTCACTTAAGGAATTTACATGTTTTTGGAGGAACAGCAAAAACGTATTGCTTCTTTGGTAAGTTCATGTTATTTTATTTTTTTCAATTTTTATCTCAAAGTCTGATTTTTGCTATCTTTTTATTAGATAAATTCAACTCTACCACATTAAACTTTATACATATATTGAGAATTTCTATGTGATAGGCTTTGGGGTGGAAAGAACTGAGTCAGGCAGCCATGTGGAAGCCTGTGTGGGGGCTTCTCAGTACTGCAGAACTTGTCTTAGGTGTTCCCCACTCAGAAGACTTTCTTCCCTTCAGAGGGAAAAGGTCAGATCCAACACTTTTTTTGAGTCACACAAAGCCAATCTTGGGGCTATATTCTTGCCATTTGCTTTTCCAAAAGTGGTGCCTTGAATTCCTTAAGAAGCAGTACTTTCCTTTATTCTGAAAAAGCAAGCGAGTCACCTGCATATCCTCATGCACTACTTGTAAAGGCCTGTGTGCTGTGGTGGCTGTGATGCAAAGGGAAGGATTATGGCACACTTGGGCTGGTGAATGGGAGGTGTACCCATGACGCACAGGTCATCTTCCCTATGGAATTATGAGGCAGTTAGAAGTAGGACTGAGATCCCTATCCTGTTATCCTACTGACGCCCTCACTGATGTTCATATTGATTCCCAAGTCATTCTCACAGACAGAGATCTTAGGGGCAGATGTGAAAAAGGGTCCCCTATGAGCAATGAGGTAGTTTGCCCAAAGTCATTCAACTAGCTAATGATGGATGGGCTGGACGTAAAGCTCAGGGGCTGCAGATTGAGCTCTTACACATTATACTGTAAAGACAAGTTAGGAAAAACCAACAATAAAAACTCTTAACAAAGTGTAATGTGCAATTATAGCACATGAACGGAACTGAGTCCATGCCATCCTGGCCCTACATTGTCAGGAAGCAGCATCCCACCTTTAGCTTAGTTTATCTTAACACATGGATATCATTTCTCTTGTAGAGTTTGACTACGGATTCCCAGGTGGTTTCCAATCAAATCCTTTTAAGTATTTGTACCTGTTTCAAATAAACTTTAAAAAAAATCAAACCCAATGAGTAACTGTAAAAACGAGAAAGAGAGACAGCCCCAGGGTATTCTATAGAAAGAAATTAAAATGCCATTTCAAATGAAAAAATTTGAATTTACAACATTGGATATTTCAGTCTGTCCTTTTGGAGCTTGGCAGTATTACAAATGTTTTGGCTCCCTTTTAAAGGAAAACACTATAGGGAATCTGATTAGATTTATGTTTGCTTAGTCATGCTCCCAGTGACCCTATTCAGAACAGGTCAGCCTTAGGGAATATTCCTTTTTAGAAAACCTAAAATCAGAATAATTTTCCCCCCTTTCCTCAAGTTTTTGATGCTTTTTAGCGAGGTGCAGAGTATCTCCACATGCAATGCCACAAGTTATCCATTTTTAATTGTCTTTTGATCTTAGCATCCTGATGCCTAGGACAGTCCCCCCACCCACTCCTTATGTGTTCACTGAAATAGCCTTAGCAGCCATCTGCACCTCTGTGTGGAATCAGGCAAAATGTCAGCCCTCCTGTGGGGTCCACAAAGAAGAAAGCTCTGGGAGACCCACTGGTTCCTCTCCCAGACCGCATGGCTCTGGCCGGGCACTTTGTTCTTATTAATGCTTTAGCACTTGGGTCTCATGGGCACTCTTATCAATGAGGTGCACAAAGTAACCTACAGCATGGAGTTCTTTTCCCATAGACTATGGAGAGGAGCTTCTTAGATCTGAACAAAGAACATTTTCTACCACTCATCTCTGGGCAGCATAGGGGTGGGTAAGCATAGCAAACCTTAAAAGAGGCAAAGGATAAATATGTGTTGATTGATTCAGATTGGAAACAAAAACGGGACAAAAAAGCAAGAAAGGAGGTGATAGTGAAAAAGATTAATGAAGATTTTTAAAGGAGTGGATAACAAGGAAGAGGAAAATAATATAACCTTGTGTTGCATGCTGAACTTGCCATTGTTGGTGGATCTGTAGTAGAAAGGAGAGATTGGGAGATGGGAAAGGGGAGAACTCTGGACATGGATTATGCCTTCCCTGCACTAGGGATGTATTGGGCTTCTCTAGCGACTTTCTCCTCCAAGTTTCACCCTGATCTCATAAGGTGAGTGCAAGGTATGCTTAATATCATCTAAATGGCAAAGTAAGGAGCAAGTAGGAAATTCGTTTCCTTACATTCCTTCCTTAGGAAACACTTGTTAAGTGTTGTGAACAGGTAATGTGATGGCCACTGCCTAGTTGAGAATTCCACAGCTTCCATATTCCAGGTCCTCAGAGTAATCGAGGGCAAGATTACTTGACCATGGGTGGAAGTGTGACTTAGTCTTTCTGATTTGTAGAGTACCTCAGACTAAGTATGCCACTTTATCTTGTGCAGAAGTATCTGACGACATACAGAAGATGACTTTATATGGGTCAGCATGTCCCTGAAAGATGTGGGGACCTCAGTGGGTAGAAGAGTGAATATAATCTGAGTTACTAGAAATTAACCACAAGCATTGGTTAGCACTGTGTTATGGTGGCTTCTCCATACTCTAACAGTGTGAATTTCCCTTGGGAAGTCAGTGGTAACCAGAAGGACCCAGTTCAGAACTGGGCTCACCTCGTACCTCTACTTAGCTTGTTCTGTGACCGTGTGAGTCTAGGGGTCATAGCACAGTACTGTAGCTAAAGTGACTTACCCTATATATAGTTCAGAAAATTAGAAGGCCATGGTTAAGTTGTGGAGAAGGGACAGCTCCTGGAGCTTGTGAGGAGGGAATATCTACTCCCAGCTTCTCCCCTTAGTCATTCAGTCCTGGGAATGTCTTAGCATGTAAATGGCACTCCTTTTTTCTTCTCTAATCTTTCATTCATACATCTGATTTCGTGTGCAGTAATATTGAGTTAAGAACCATCACAATGGCCTCATTAGCTTGTTTTTGAAAACTTAATTTCTAAATCCGGTCACATTCACATGTATTAGAGGGATTTCAACATCTTGGGGGAGTTTTTTTTCTTTCTTTCTTTCTTTTTTTTCAGAGCTGGGGACCGAACCCAGGGCCTTGCGGTTGCTAGGCAAGCGCTCTACCACTGAGCTAAATCCCCAACCCCTGAGGAGTTTCTTTTAACAGCAACTTAGAATCCACAGTTATAAAATTCTAGAATTTTCCTTAGCTATAGGAAGCCATTGTTTTAAAAAACAAAACAAAACAAAACAAACCCTTCTTTACATCAGTCTAACTTATGAATGACCCATGGCAGCAGTATATAAGGCCTGACACTGCCCTGATTTAGGGAAATTCTACAGGATTAGTCAAAGTCCAAGACTAGAGTTGAGGAAGACTTCTCCTTGGCTCTGCTTGTCCTTACCCTGCAGACTTTACTGGACAGTTCAACCCCCAAAATTACCTCAACAAATAACCAAAACACAGCCATGTATTTTGTACCAGTTCTTCTCCAGACTTAAACAATGCTAAAAAGTACAATGCTAATATGAATCTGCTCTTCAAAGAAGCCTTTTCTCCATGTCCCCAGACATTAGTTAATGAGGAAAGAATGATTCCTGTATAAAGGATGTGCTTCCTGCTTTGACCTGTCTTCTTTACTTCTGCACATCCAAGAAGTCAGCACATGATAACCCTATTTTTTCTCCTTTTGATGTCTGCTTCTAGATAAAAAGGGGATTGGGAATAGTTTCCCACCTATAGGTACAACAGCCTTCTAGACACTTACCTGTTGTAATTATAGCACAAATGGAAACAACACTAAAAACAGATCCTAAGGAGATTGGTAAAGTCCAAAGCATCCAGTTTGTGGCAGAAACAGAAGTAATGTGAGCGCAGAGTCTTCCAGATCTGAAAGGCTGAGTTCTTTCTACCACACCACTGACTTTCAGACCAACATCACACAAACCAGCATATTAAAAAAAATTGCAAGCAGAAATAAAACTACTAAGGTAAGATCTTGCCAGAAACATTAAAAGCAATGTTTCAGTCATTGTCACCGCCAGTTCATAAGAAAAACAGCATTTTAAGTCAGAAAAAAAAATGCAAGCATTTAATCTCAAAATAGACTGCAAATTAATAAATCCAAGTTTAGCTTTGTGGGAAAGCAGGCCACATTACTCCTGATTTTACCCATATTACCATGGTTTTTTTTTTTTAATTTGTTTTCAAGGATTAGAACTGATTGAGAGAGGGAGGGAGAGAGAAAGACAGAGACAGAGACAGAGACACAGAGAGAGACAGGAGGAGAGAAAGATAGGGGTAAGGAAGAAGAAAGGGGGAAGGAAGTGAGAGGGAAAGGGAGAATGGGGGAGGGATGGAGGGAAGGAAGAAGGGAGGAAAAGTAGTTAAAAATTACCCCTAATGATCTGGGTTTTATTCACAGTAAAATAGAAAACGGCCTCTCTATGTTATTCTACTAAATATTTTCAGTGTTACAAAAAGATTTATTCAAGTTAGCTTTGATGGGATTTAATCATCACGAGGTTGCCTGAGTACACTGCACTTCAAGACACAAAGCAAAAGCACAAGGAAATTCCATTTTATAACTTGACTATTTTCCCCAGGTCTCAGATCTTTCAGAAGAAGAGATCTGGCAAGAGTCCAATTTCTAGTCAGAGGATTCTGTTTCTGCCCTATCCATTCACAGTACAACTCCTCTTAAATTTATATCTACAAATTTATTTTTTTACCATTGGTTACATCTGACAGGGAACGATACTTAAAATTCATGTTGATTACTGGGTACTTCTAAGATGTCAGCTCGGAGTCAAGACGTATGCATTCCATAATGCTCGTCACACGTGCTTCTTGATGATCAGGGGGGAGTGTAAGGAGTTAATATATTCAGTAGCGCTAACAAATATGCCCTCTACAGAAATAATAACGTGTAAGCATTATTAACCCGGAGGACTTCCTAAATACCTTCTAGATGGCAGTGACTAAGTATCCATCAGTGAACTCCAGCTGCCTCAGGGATACCAACCCTTGTATCTGCGGACTCCGTGTTACAAAGAGAGCACTACAGCATTATCTCAGGAAGCTCTAATTTCCTAAGTCTTTCAGATTTAGAGCTGACAGGGAAGCATTTCCTTTGAAGAACAGCAGTATTTTAAGAAGGCTGAGTGAGATTTTTGAAGTGGCAATCACTCCTTACAGGCGGCTTGTCACCTTCAAAGGAGGGAAGACCTTGGAGTTCATCAGAGCTAGGTTTGGATCCCAGTTTTAAAAAGAAGAAGAAGAAAGGATTCGGTAGCACAACCTGAACATTGCTATCCCCTGTGTAGAAGCAGAGCTGATAACGCTATCTTGCCATAAGCTTGCTGTAAGAAATGACTGACAGATGCATTTGGTAAACGATAGCTGTTGTTGTAACTATACCTGCAACTCCGGGGCTATCATGCATCTTGGTGTTGTAAAAACGATTACGGTAGTAAAGAATGTTAGCTGTGGCATTATCTGAAGCCTGGGAGTGCCCACCCTTGGTGCTACAGATCTTATCTTATGTCCTCGATAGAAACATGTCATTTTACAGAAGTAGAAACTGAGTCTACTTCTCTGGTGAAAGCTACTTAGTAAAGAATTTATTTTTGAATAAATAATTCAATAATTGAAGGGTATAATAAATCCTGGTGGGGGAAGTATGGCAGCAGGAATCCTAAGCAGCTAATCATACGGCAACTCCAGTCAGGAAGTAGAGAGACACAGTTTGGGGTGGGGGAGCCTCAGTTGTTCTCCTCTTTCTTCTGTCTGAGAGGTACACTCATTTCAGGGTGGGTCTTTCAATATCAATTAACCATATCCAAAATATCTCTCCTAAGCATCCCCAGAGGTTTGTCTCCTACCCGACTCATGAGCTTGTTGAGTTAACAATATTAAGCTACCACAGTTAACAAGTGGCAGTGCTATGTGTGTAGAACAAGTTAAGAAGTTTTCAAGTGACCGCTTTAGAAAATGGCTTGGAATTTCATGCTGTCCCCTAGAGCTTTCACCATGTTGTGGCCTTGCTCGGTGTTCCTACTTAATGGCACTGAGTAAGATAATGTTGCTATGTGGGTAAGGTACTCATAACTTCTCAGGCTTCTCCACCTCTTGTAGTAAATATTTAATCTCAATTGTGGGTTTCTACCTTGCCTTTGGTCATTCACTTCCCAGATAAAAGACACAAAACTTTTATAATAGCCTTAAACAACACTAGAGCTGGGCAGGTGTCTCCCCTCTAATCTGTTAGTATCTACTTCCCTGTCAATGACCTCAAGTTATAACTTGCCATGTGCCATCTAGGCCACTCCAACTGGCCATCCCTCATGGCCATGTTTTTATGACTCACTTACCCCATGGTGTCTTCTTCTTCTTTTCTCCCAGTCCTGCCTCATACCTCAAGACCTGGAACCAAAACTCTGCCTACTTCTCTCCTGCCTGGCTATAGGCTGTAGGCATCTTTATTCAACCAATAGTTTTAAACTAATGAGCAAGGTGCAAATGAGGATTTTCTTGTTCCTGGGGGCAACCAGACATTTGGGGACCAGTATTTAGCATTAAAACACAAAACGACATCCACCTATATCTCTTTACTGGTGCATAATTCTTAATCCAAGCAGGATGTTACATACAACTCTCCTGCATGGTGTTTCCATCGTCACTACCCCAACTTCTGGTGGTATCTGATGGATTAGAAGTGTGGTTCACAGACTTGGGTGTCAAAAATCTGGTTCCTAATTCTTGGTGCTTTGGGGAAATGTTGAAAATTTAAGAGTTGGAGCCTTATGGAGGACTTTATGCACACAGAGGAGATAAGATGAACCTGGCCTTTTCTTTTTTTCTTTAATGGATATTTTCTTTATTGACACTTCAAATGTTATCCCCTTTCCCAGTTTTACCTCTGGCAAACCCAAATCTCAATGCCCTCTCCCTGCTTCTATAAGGGTACTCTCCCACCCAACTACTCACTCCCTCCCTCCTCCCTGCCCTGGCATTCCCCTATACTGGGGCATCAAACCTTCACAGGACCAAGGGCTCTCCTCCCATTGGTGCCTGACAAAGCCATTCTCTGCTACATGTGTGGCTGGAGCCATCAGTCACTACCATCTTTTGTTGGTAGTTTAGTCCCTGGAAGCTCTGGGGTGTCTGGTTGGTTGATATTGTTGTTCTTCCTATAGGGTTGCCCACCCCTTCAGCTACTTCAGTGCCTTTTCTAACTCCTCCATTAGGGACCCCTTTCTCAGTCCAATGGTTGGCATGGAGCATCCACCTATGTATTTGTCAGGCTCTGGAAGAACCTTTTAGGAGACAGCTATATCAAGTTCCTATCAGTATGCACTTCTTGGCATCCACAATAGTGTATGGGTTTGGTAACTGTATATGGACTGGATTCCTAGGCAGGGCAGTCTCTAGATGGCCTTTCCTTCAGTCGATGCTCCATATTTTGTCTCCATATTCCCCCCTGTGAATATTTTGTTCCCCCTTCTAAGAAGGACTGAAGCATCCACATTTTGGTCTTCCTTCTTCTTGAGCTTCATGTGGTATGTAAATTGCACCTTGAGTATTCC
Organism: Rattus rattus; assembly: GCF_011064425.1. NCBI lineage: Eukaryota > Metazoa > Chordata > Mammalia > Rodentia > Muridae > Rattus > Rattus rattus. The sequence continues at coordinate 12,256,976 of NC_046161.1, read as the reverse complement.
AAGCTTTGGGGCTAATATCCACTTCTCAGTGAGTGTATACCATGTGTATTCTTTTGTGATTGGGTTACTGCACTCAGGATGATATTTTCTAGTTCCATCCATTTGCCTCAGAATTTCATGAAGTCATTGTTTTTAATAGTTGAGTAGTACTCCATGGGCAAATGTACCACATTTTCTGTATCCATTCCTCTGTTGAAGAATATCTGGGTTCTTTCCAGCTTATGGCTATTATAAATAAAGCTTCTATGAACATAGTTGCATATATCCTTGTTATATGTTGGAGAATCTTTTGGGTATATGCCCAAGAGTGGTATAGCTGGGTCCTCAGGAAGTACTATTTCCAATTTTCTGAAGTACTGCCAGACTGATTTTCACAGTAGCTATAACAGCTTGCAATCCCACCAACAATGGAGGAGTGTTCCTCTTTCTCCACATCCTCACCAGAATCTGCTGTCACCTGAATTTCTCCTATCTGACATAAGGACTGCACCACAACCTCTCACCCTTATGTGCTGCCAAATCAGTAGGGTCAATCAGACATAGAAAGAAATCTTATTCCTTTAAGAACCACTTGCCTTGGACACTATATACATACATACATATATATATATATATATATATATATATATATATTATATATATATATGGTAAAGCATTTGGGGAATTTACCTCTACAATACAGAAAATAAAAGAATGGAGATAGTATTTTCAGAGTTTAGAGAGTTCTAACATGAGTTTGATTCCCAGTACTGCCAGCATTTCTCCCTCTGAACAGCATGTATAAGGATGCTTTCTAGGTCTTCATAGAACATATCTAGATCTTTCCAACTTTGATGTCTGCAAGCCTTTAAGCCAAACTCTCAAGAATTCTCAGAAAGTTGGAATTCCTAAGGTATCCTGGTGAATTCCCTGTTGTCCATGTCATCCAGACTTCCTTGTTGTCTTAAAGAACACAAGTCCACCCATAGCTCTCTGTTATCGATTACATCTGCTTCACGTTTGGCATGTCCGCACCCACTGCCTTGTTCTGATCATTTTCAGTGATTTCTGAATTTTCTCCAGCTAAGTTATCAGGTCGTTCAGAACAGACACTGTGTAGTATATAATTCTCAATGTGCCTCTCTGAGGGTTTAAGATAGTGTGTTGAATAAAACATGTATAGTTCAGTTGGGTAATTGACTACCCCAGAGATTCAAAGTCACCTCTTTGGCCTCAGCATAATGTGTTTCCTAACATCCTGACATCAAGCTAGTTCTGGAATTTTCCAAATCATTAGAATTCTTTGCCAAGCCAATCTAAGCTGTGATGGACAGGATGCATCCCCGTCTGTATCATTTCCCTGGTGCTGTGGTTTATTAAAGATTGCAGGCCTGTGAGCATCTGCTTAACAACAAAAACAAAATTCCTCCAGGGTAACTTGATGTCTGATCTTCCTTAAAAAGCATCTTATACGCAAGAGTTCAAATGAGAGCACTTTAATCACAGAATGCAAACCTTAGACTCCCAGTACTCCTCTGGCATCGGAGGGGCCAACACCATAATTGGAAACAAGTGTCTGCCTTTCCCTGTGTTCAGCAGGTGAAGGGTGGACTTCAGAGTCATGAGCTCTCACTAAAGATCTACAGGCTCTGTTTGCTTAGCCCTGCATTCTAATTATCCAAGGCATAATATTCCTTTTCTATGGGAAGGTTGCTTTTTGTGAGAGGACTTTCTTGAATCAAGAGAATTTACTCTGAATTGTACCTTCTCTCACATGGAAAAAATATATATGTTGTGTGTGTGTGTGTATATATATATATATATATATATATATATATATATATATGCACATAAAGTACACTATGTAAGGAAATATTTAGAAATATTTAAAATTTCCCCACTGCATAAATTTCATACATTATTTTATATAATACCTTATACACTATCTTAGTATAATTTTACATATGTTTTAATAGTATTTTTTCTCAAAATAAACTGATATTTGAGACACATATGGTAGAGAGATATAAATATCAGCATTTGATTGGCTCTACTTCACACAGCTGAAGGCCTTTGAACACTTTGGGTCTTCCATGAGCATGCATGTGTATTCAGTAATACACCAGGATATTCAGGCTTGACACTATTGTATTGTTCTACTTTTAAAATGGTTTAAATATAAGTAAAATATTCCATTTTGCTCCTTCTAGTCATTGCATCCTTTAATCCCTGTGAAGCTGGACAAATAGGGACACATTTACAAGTATTGCAACAGTTACATTGCTGCTTGAAGTAAACTTGTGGGTAATGTCTCTCTGTAGGTTATGTTTCCGCTGCGATAATCTCAGAGAATGCAGCCGAGGTTACATTAAGAAAAAACAAATTTCTTTTAACGATCATAATGTATAAACTCAGTGAGTGACAGTACTTTGACTTCATGTGAAGTCTTTCATCAAGAACACCTTAGACAACCTCATAGCACTTCTAGAAATTGTATTCTCTACCAGCACAATGGAAAATGTCACATGCAGAAGAAAGCCAAAGGTTTCCTAATTATGAGCAAACAATGTGGCAGTGTCTTACCTTTGACTCCCTCAGTTGACGGCCTTTCTGCTTCTTATTGTTATTATTGATAATAAGCATTTCTGCACCACTGATGTTCATGCTGTCTTGCAGTCATTCTATCTATACACTGCTCCTCCCCCTGCAGAAGGTGAATCAGTCATCCCAATTTTATTAACAGCATCACAAAGACCTCCAGCAAAGAAGCAAGCTACCTACTCTTTATAAAGTCTTCAACTGAGCAACCATGTTCACATGTCCATCTTCCGTCACCATTCTGACACACTGAGATAGAAGTATTGACACCCAAGGAATCTAATGATCTTTGTCTGCGGTAAATGGATGCAAAGCTAGTATGTTTCAAGTTTAGAGCTTTGTTTTCCTTGCAGTTTTTCCAGAAGAAGCAGCTATCAGCTTTATACCCTGCCTTTAATTCAAATGTCTCAAAGTATGTACCAGAAACTTCCAGAGAGGTGCTACTTCCTAAGGCTGGCTCAGTGAGAAGACGCCTATAGTTTAAGTGCAGGGGCACATCCCCAGCGCCTCTGTAAAAGGCGAGATATGAAAACTGGATGGAGAAAGGCCCACAAGGCCTGAACCCTACACAAAGAACTGGAGGCACCCGAGGGAAGCTGGGCGTGGGAGAGCTGGCCCTCTCCAGGGAGGGGTACAATTGGGTGTCCAGTACCAAATAGTCAGCTCTTAAAATATTCATATTTGCATGGGCTAAATGGATTATACATACATACGTAGACATACACACACACATATGCAATAACAATTATTGAAAGAAAGAGGCTATGGATTTGAAGGAGAGCAGAAAGCGATGTCTGTTTGCAGAGAGGAAAGAGGAAAGGGAAATGTTGTGATTAAATTACTTTCTCAAAAGTAAACAAAGCACAGAGAGGTGGGAGGGAAAGAGAAAGAAATGCTAGGCATAGCAGTGTACCTTTGAATGAATGAAACGTTTATGTTAGGGAGAAGGGCAGAGAGACAGGCAGATCCCTGGAACTCATAACTCAGCCAGTGGCAGATGCTATTCCAAAAAAAAATAAGGTGAAAAGCGACAAAGGAAAGGCACACAATGTCATCCTCTGACCTACACACACAGAGATATACACTTGTGCACACACACACACACAAACACACACACACATACAGAAACACAGGTATACACACATACATGTACACAAACTACAAGAAAAGGTACTACTTTTTGTTCAATAATTATGATTCCTGAAAAGTCATGTGTCTGAAGCCCAGTAGTAAGTTTATGAAAACAACTTCCCCAACAGTATATTATTGCACTGGTGGGAGTCTCTACATGTCAGTAATTCAGGAGGTGCAATGTCAAACTAGAACACTTACCAATCGTTTATTCCTGATAAAGACCAATGCTAAGAGCAGAACTGATGGCTTCTTTCTCTCATGTATAAATGACAGTTTCTGGTTTTCATTTCATGTCTTCAAATGAAGAAGAAAAGCAAGCTCTCTCTCTCTTTTGCGTACTGTGTGATGATGAAAACGTTCTTCCCACCAGAGCCGTTGTTGCAAGCATCTAACACTGAGTATGACTTCTAGTGTTCAGTAAACAGACAAATCATTAAGACAATGATAAAATGTCTTGAACCATGCTGCAATTGGTATTTGGCTTATGCAAAGCAGACAGTTCTTGCTGTATAAGTGGGTATTTCTATAAGCATGCCAGAAAGGTGACTGCAGGTAGACTGGGTTATTTGCAGATGATATTGGAGCTAATTCACCTGCAAGAACATACATGATGCAGCAAAAAGCAAGAATATTATAATGATAAACAGATAGAGTCAGAATGTTTGCAGTTATGAACAAAGAGGAATGACGACCCAGCTCCTAGTCTCATAAGAAATGAGTCACTCTGTGGACATGTTTTGTTTTTATGTTGTTGTTAATTCATATGCATGGACATTTTGATTGCATGTATGTCTGTGACCAAATCTATGCTTGCACCTGCCTCGATCAGAAGAGAGTATCAAGTCTACTGGAAATGGAGGTGCAGATGGATGAGGTGAGCCACCAAGTGGATGCTAAGAACTGAACCCAGGTTCTCTTGAAGAGCGACTAGTACTTTTAATACTGTTCCATCTCTCCAGCTCCAACACATTGTTCTCTTAACTCTAACTCCTGAGAAGCTTCCAGTAAGCCACAGCTGGAATGATTCTGCCCAAAGGACAACCTGTGGTACTCTGAAAGCCTAGCTCACAGACCTGACGGTTGTCCAGGCTCTCAGTACTCAAAACTTCCACGACTTCGAAGCTGGGTTCCTGAGCTGCTGTCTGGTGGTTTCTGCACAGAAAAAATACAGACACAGCACTGGGTACTGAGTGATCACTAATGCAAGTGATGCATCGGAAGATTGGTCCGGGGGTCAGGTCTCAAACCTTCTTAGAGGGCTCCGTCACTACCTTTGATGTGGCTTTTGCCTGGAGACTACTCCCTCAGATGCAGTAAGAGAGAGGAGAGCTTCTCCATTCTGGGTTCTCTCTTCATGAAACCCAGAGTGAGGGGTAATGCTTGGATAGTATTAGCTGAACACTTTGCCTTACTTTATTATAGACACACAAAAAAAGTGGGTTGGCTCTTGCTGACCAATGTGGAAGAAATCAGGTTTATATTTTTCTGTTTACTTCTCAGCATATTCTGTGTCTGAACTTTAACTCGCCTTTCACTCTTTTAATCATTATTTCTGAGGAAGATTATAACAATACTTTACAGTTACATGTCTAACATTCAGACACATATCTATGTTAGTTTTGCTCATCCTTCAAGTTTAAATATGTAAGAAAATCTTAAAATATCTCATGATATTTAAAATAAAATTGAGATGGAGACATTTAATTATTCCAGGAACAACAAACTTTTGCAGAGGCCCTCGGTGAACTAGAAAGTAACGTCCTGCACCATGAAGTCTCTGTGAGGACTGTCAACTGTTTTGCATAGTAAACATCTCACCCATTTTTGTTGTTGTTTAGTTGTTTGGTAAGTTTCTATTTGTTGATTTTCCACACTAGGAGGTTAGGTAGTTAAGTGAGGATGAAGAAGTAGCCTCTTGCGGTGGTCCTGTTTTTAATTTCTTCCTTTGTAATTTTCAGACACTGCTGCACACGAATGGGGGCAGGATGGATCAGGGCCATGCTTGGAGTCCACATCTTCTGTGAAGTGTCCAGGCCTGATGTACACCAGGCTGGAAAACATGAATTGAAGTCTGGAATGGGTGGATCAACAGGATCCAGGTCTGGCAATGAATGCCCTGGTGGGGAGGTTGCCAAAGGTTTCAGTGTTACAGCTCTTGAATGTTAAAGCTCATTTACAAAACAGATCTCTTAGATGACAATCAACAGAAGAGTGTGCACATATACTTTATTTGGGGGTGAATCAAGGGCTATATAAACCTTGGAATTTGGAAAGGGGTTCTTCATAGAGTAAAGTTTCATTGGCTGGGGTTTAAGGTTCTGAGATTATCTCATTTGCATAGTGAGGCATTTCAGGACATTGAACCTGTAATTTTGCCAAGGATTATGTGACATTCCTCAGGTAGAGTGTGGGGTTTGAGGCTATCTATATGAGGTAGAGAAGAAAAAGCCCTGATGAAAAGGGGAGTCCTCCATTTTGCACCAAGCTCAGGGGAGCCATCTGGACATGGTAGACTTCGACTTAAGTAGTAGACCTTTCCCACGTTGTTGTTGAAAGCAGTCTCTACAGGGACACTCTGAGAGCTTCCATGTCGGCAGAAACTAGTATATCAGAGGAGAAAAACATACATAAATACTCAAAGAAGCTAAAGTGTTTGGGAAAAAAGTACATGGATTTTAAGGAAAAGAATTCATCCTTGGCACACTCAGAGACAAAGAGCTGAGCCTGGCAATGAAGTGTTAACAAGCGTCAGCCCAGATCTGAGTCTGCTGACTACATACTCCTTGGTTAATAGTGTGAAAACGGGATTGCGTGGATGTTAAATCTGTTTATTTTATATAAAGCTGAAGTGCCTTTTAAGATTATTGATTCCTTATGGAGATTCCCAGCACTGAGAATTTTAGTATATTAAAGGGGATTTATTTGGTTGCTCTGGACTAATTGTCCTGGTATAAATTCTATTTAAAATTGAATCTTACTTTTGTTTCAGTGTTGGGAATAGACTATAGTGCCATATGAATATGATAAAAAGTAGATTACATCCTCAGTCCCCAGACCAGGCATTTCTTAACTGTATTCAGAAGCTAAAAGTTACGATGTCCTAAAACTTCAGATAACATCTTGCCTGTGAAATAATTTGCATATTTGAGAAAAGTAATAATTGCAAGATCTAGAGTCTTTTAATCCAGTCATTCCCTTCAATGAACAACAGAAATATATTGCAGATGAAGTGTTAAAGCTAATAATCAGAGCACATCACTGTATGGGAGAATATATTATACCTACCTTTGAAGTTAAATGTGCACATTTAAGACCATATCCCTGGGAAACTGTCATTGTTCCTTACACAGAGCACACTTATATATCCCTTTGGGTCAATATATTTACCAATGTTTTCCCTTGTGATGGATACCAAATCATTGAGATCAAGTCTTTATCAGAATTGGGTAAAAGTGTTAAGCATCACTGAGTTTACGTATTTCCAGAATGTAAATTTACAGGAATCCACAGGAATGAGAGCAGAAGTGGGTAAGTTCCATTTTATAATTCGAATGTTCTACAATTCAATGTAGACTCCCTTTTTTGTAACAAGAGCTATAACAAAGATGAAGGCTGTTAACCGCAAGACTTTAATTCTCTGATATTTCTTAAAAATAATGATATATAACTGTTTCAGTTTCCTCCTGCTCCCCTAATAAAAAAACATTCTGACCTAAAGCATCTTAGGTAAAGAGGGTTTGTTTTAGCCTATAGTTCCAGAGTGATGGAGTCTGTTGTGGGAGTGAGGAAAGCCAGAAGCACAGAGAGCAGCACTGTGGGTGTTACTAAGACTTCAATCCTGATTTATCTGTGTTCTCACCGGCCCAGGGAAACCTTAAACATCTAATATTTGCAAAAGACATTCTGGTGGGCACGTTAAATGCCCCTCCTTCTAGACTCCTTAGATCATCAAGAAGCAATGTACTTGGACAACATTATCAGAGTTCTCCACAGAGCATCCTCTCTGATTGATGGCTTGAGGTTTTGCCCTGAGCCTTTGCAGAGAGTCGATATGAAACATCTCATCAGTGTCTGTTGCTCTGCACAGCTGTTGCCAGGCAGTGCTTGCAAATATTCCGCAGAAATTCACCTCCTTTGACTTAATTCCACAAAAGGTTTCTTTCTGATTGTAAATGTGTGTGCTTTCTTTGGTCTAAAGTGAACATTAGGTAACTAATGAGGTTTCCTTTTTGCCTGGGGTTCAAAAAACTTGGAGCTAAATTCGTGCATACATTATACATACTTCAGGAATTAACTTACCTCGGGAGATGCTCTTGATTCTTAGGTTGCTTCTCCACTTACTGTATGCCAACTTGGAAGAAACTTCTAAAACTTTTTCAAATTCTATGACACAAAGCAACTAAATTTACTGAACGTTTGGTTGATATTATGTGATTCATTTATAACACCTTACTTAGTTTCTTTTCTTCTCTCTCTGAGACAGTCTCCCTTTGCAGCCCTGATTTACCTAAAACTTACAATGTAGAGGAGGTTAGCCTTGAACCCACAAAGATCAGCCGGCCTCTGCCACTGAATATTGAATTAAAGGGGTATACCATTAAGCTCAGCAAAACCTTCCATGTGTCTTATTATCTCTGTAACCTGGATGAAAGTTACATGGCAGATACTTCAAATAAAACTCTTCGTATTTCAGAACGAGCAGTAGTCAGGGCTGATAATTTGCTTCTCCATCTGTCCAAAGCACAAAGTTCATTTAAGTTCTACAGTGCACAGTAAATAGTTAATTAATAATTATAACAGTGGTGTGGCACTGTTTTGTTATACTTAAATTTGTTGTTCAGGTAGTGACGTATCTTTGCTGCTTGCACTTGCAATATGATCATGAGGGCAAAATAAAATTAAAACAACGAAAGCACTCAGAAGGAGTTCTTAAATGATATGTAAATGTGAAAGATTCTTTTACCTGCAGTGAACACTGGGTAACTATTTTAAAAATGTTAACTTCTTATACTGATGAATATGAATTATTACCATTTAATCTAGTGTTTATATGTGAGCATAAGGCTCTAAATCTTTGACATATCCACTCTTTATTCTATACAGTTTAACAATAGTTTAACTGGAAAGTCCAAAGGAGTTTCAGCAATAATCCCTAAGATAAAATACCATGTGGAAATTCATCAAAAAGTATCGTATAAAGCAAACTGCAGCTCATAAAGTTCCCTTTCTGACAAGAGAATCACAACATGCCTACAGCTTCTTTCTGAAGCTCATCTCATGCTCTCCATTTGAAAACCCTACTGTGAACCTCTGATCCACCAGGAGAGCGTTTCTATTTCAGTTTGTCAAAAGCAGTGGTGGGGAGACCGATTGTTCTTTTCTGTGTCCTGAGAATTAGTCGTAGACTTTATGAAGTGATCAAGCATTTCTAAATCCAGACAGAAATAGTCTACTCACTTCATCCCAGCCCAAATCCTCAGCCAATATTTAACTGCAACTTCAGCATTTCCAATCCTGTTTTATTCTCTCTTCTCATTCCAACTCTTTACCCTTCCATAAAAGGACTTTTGATGCTGCCGCTCTTGATTCTAATTATATATATTTTTAATTTGGGGTTTTCTCTGTTTCCTTTAACTTACAAGTAAGAAAGTCGTTTAAAGCCCACAGTATCATAGAGTATGAGTATTCTTCCTTAGGCCTCAATACCAGCTGAGCATAATTCGTCACTTTATTGAAAATGTTCTCTGTGGCTTCGTGTTTTTGGTCAGTCACTCAGCAGTTAGACTATAGAGGCTTCTAATGCTTTAAGACAACTTCCTACTTTTGCAGGGCACTTAGCGAACTGTCGACAACATGCTTTCTCCACCTTACTTTTAGATTAATGGATTGCGGTAACACCCATGTCTTCCTATTCCCAGCATCACTGATGCCTGAGCTGAGGAACTAACTTTTATTTGTGCTATAGGACATTGAATAAGTCATGCATTGGGAAATACCTCGTGAGCCTCGGGGGCTATGTAAATTGTAACTCTAAATGAGAGAACTATATATTAGAGCCAACATGGAAAACTTTTGCAGGCCATCCATGGTCCCTGGTTTACAATTAGAATCAGACCAGGAGGAAAGCAAAGAAGCGATGTGGACTCCCTCTCCTTCTTTTGAAAGAAAGAACACTTATCCAGAAGATGAGTTAGGGGAAGCCATTTGTGAAGCTTCATGGCTCCCTCATAAAGCCACTGCAAACATAGAAAACATGGCAGGGAAGGAGTTAGAGGAGGAGGAGGAGAAAAGGAAGAGGGGTGCAAGTATGTCTGTCAGGGTCTCGGGAAGCACAGCCTGAGGTGAGAATAGGGATAAAATGACATGCAAAGAAGGACAAAGCATGATGGGAGAGACTGAACCAAGCAAGGAAGCGGCACTAAGCACCTCGTAGCCTGGCCGGCTGGTTTCCAAGCATGGGAAACTCCTGATGAAGAGTTACACACATTTTCTGTAACACAGAGGGTGAATGAGTATACCCATTTCTAAAGTTGTAACTTGGAAATAGACACAGCCAGTAAGGTAAACTAGCCTGACTTTGCTTTAAGAACATGTTATTTACAAACTAAGAACTTGGCTGAATTTGACCCAGCAGAACTGAGTCTTTATGGTGCGATCCAGTTGCATCATTTCTTCTTGATTTTAGTTATGGGTTCTGTAGCTGGAGTGAGCAGGGACACAGACTATATCCAATCGCTCCATTAGCTGGACTATGGGTTCTCAGATAAGTATCAAATAGGAGGTTTCTGAGATGTTGCTCTGCAGTCTCACTCCAAAGCATATAGATGAGTGGTTCTGGAATGAGCATGTGACTACTTTTTAGTTGTGGCAAACTTCCTAGTGATAAGCCTCCTCCTTCATCCATGGCCATTGTTTTAGACCACTGAGCTCAACTAGTTCTTCAAGTGAAGAAACGACTGTGAGCCCTTCCAGGACTGCACTTAGAATGACTAGAGTCCTGTGACATCATACTGGGTAGGAAATCTTAGTAGATTATTGACAGCATTCAGGATTCTGCTAGGAAAACATGGAGGGGCAGCCCTGGGGAGGTGGAGGCAGCAGGACTGTTCATGGCCAGCTTAGCTAGACATCAAGTTCTCCACGCTGGTCTAGGACACACAAGACCTTCCCTGTTTAAAAAAACAAATCACTATGCTTGTTTGATGCTGTACACTTGTAACCAAATCTCTGAAACAGGAAAATCAGATGATCCAAACTAGCTCTGGCTATACATGAATTCTTGAGAGCTTGCTGGCCCACAAGACACTGACTCAAGAAAATATGCAACACAAAACTAAGCAACAATGAAAGTCTTTGTGGAATGGCACAGATTTCAAAAACTCTAGATCTGAAAATACGTTTATTCATCCCATATTCCCTTTTGGATATGGATACTAATCCTGAGTGAATTCTTGCCTAAGTAACAGCTCTAAGCCAGCTACTTCTCTTCCAAGAGATAGAGCTCTTTGAATACATACTCATTTATAAATTTTTCCACATGGGTGTATTGATGCCTTCATTGGTATTCATTAACATACTAACCTTTGTTAGGCTCTAATCTCTTTGATAATATAGGCCATATTTATTTCTCCCTAATTTTATAAATAACATTCTCAAAGGAATGAGTTCTATGCATTTCAAGGCTGCATTGAATCAATATTTCACTGGAGAACATGAGACAGGTAGCATATAGAAAACCAGGGTTTCTTTACTTAATTCCAGCTATATCTTCTAGCTTATTCATTTGCTTTATTGCTCTTATCACCAAATACATTAGCATACAATTGATATTAGGACTATAAATTTTGCATCTCTCAATATTTCTGCCCCATTACATCTAACAGCTTAGTATCAATGCCTTCTGGTCAACCATCCACATCTGGTTCACAGACTTACTACAAGCAGATGACAGCCCCCATATCTTACCGTGTGCCTTGTGCAGTCTCTGAAATGCTTATGGATTCTCGGGGTGGGGTAAAATATGTCCTGGACCATATGTCTAAATATTAGCATCTGTAAAAGCAAAGCGGAAGAATGCGACTCATAGTTGTGACAAGCTAACATGGCCAATCTATAGAATTAAACTTAAATCTACCTAAGGAGTAATTATTACGAAGTTACTTCAGCCCAGTGTTCAGCTGTTAGCTAATGATGAGAAGTAGAGCGAACAGAATGTTAAAATGGAAATAGATGTTGACTTTTAAAGGTCTTACTAAATTTAGGGTGTGTGAAATGACTCAGCTGGTGAAAACACTTGCCACTCAAGGCTCCCAAACCTGAGTTTAATCCTCAGATCCATGGTAAAGGCAGAGAACAGGATCCCTATCATTGTGCTCTGACCTCCTCATGTGTGCATGGGCTCACACATACTTACACGTGATTGGATTGGATTCCCGAGTGTGAATTAGCTAAAAGCTAATGGGGAGAAATGAATTATCATATTACCATTTCTAATACCAATGTGAAGTGCTATAGTCAAGTATACATGTGGTAAAATACAAGTTAAAAATATGTCAGAGAGAGAGAGAGAGAGAGAGAGAGAGAGAGAGAGAGACCCAGAAATGGGTCCCCTAATTGTTTACCCACTATCGCAGCACCAAGTAGTCATTCCAGAAAGCATATACACGCACCACTAAGCTGACCCAGACTTACTTATTAATGTATAACATATGTGTGAGGTGTGTGTGTGTGTGTGTGTGTGTGTGTGTGTGTGTGTGTGTGTAATAGTAATTAAGAGAAAGAGACCATGAATTTGAGGGGGATTGAGGGGACATAGAATGGGTTAGAGGGAGGAAGGGGGTTATGTTATATTTGGTAAAAATAAAATAAAATTTGGTTTAAAATATAATGTCTTAGAACCATCACAAAAAACTTCATAATATTTAGTAAAATGACAAGTGGTAGTGGAAAATCTAAAAGATAGACGAATATAAAAGAAATAAAATGTCTGTATTTAAAAATCCCATAAAGAACAAATCAGAAAAAGATAATCTATGTAAAGGTGTATTTTGAAGATGCCATACCAATAGTTCCATTGCTCTAGGTCTTTAAGTTATTTTTATGTTAATCACCAGAAAAAGAAATATTCTGCTTTATTTTACACCATAAAGTGGTCATGAAGGTTTCCCTCCTTGTTGCTGCTGTTATTTGGGAAGGAGTTTTTTGGTTTTGGTTTTTATGAAATGGAGTCTTACTATATAGTCCAGGATGGCCTAGAATTCCTTTTTCCTCTGCTACTACGGATTGAGCAAGGGCCTCATGCAAGCTGACCGAGTGCTCTCATACTAAATCATATTCCCCAGGCTGACATGGGATTCTTATTTGATTTTTCTAGTGAGGGCTGCAACCAGTTCTTATGGTGTGTCCCTATATCAAAGGGATATGGCCCATTCCTCCCAGTTTTTCAAACCATAGATCACATCGCCTCTGCACCCTGACAGTTCCAACACCAAGAGCAGTCTCTGCTCCCTTTGTTGCTACAGATCTACCTTCCACCAAACTACCAACAGCATTCTTCTTCTTCTTCTTCTTCTTCTTCTTCTTCTTCTTCTTCTTCTTCTTCTTCTTCTTCTTCTTCTTCTTCTTCTTCTTCTTCTTCTTCTTCTTCTTCTTCTTCTTCTTCTTCCTCCTCCTTCCTCCTTCTCCTTCTCCTTCTCCTTCTCCTCTCCTTCTCCTTCTCCTTCTCCTTCTCCTTCCTTCTCCTTCTCCTTCTCCTTCTCCTTCTCCTTCTCCTTCCTTCTCCTTCTCCCTTCTCCCTCTCCTTTTCCTTCTCCTTCTCCTTCTCCTTCTCCTCTCCTTCTCCTTCTCCTTCTCCTCCTTCTTCTTCTCCTTCTCCTTCTCCTTCTCCTTCTCCTTCTCCTTCTCCTTCTCCTTCTCCTTCTCCTTCTCCTTCTCCTTCTCCTTCTTCTTCTCCTTCTTCTTCTTCTTCTTCTTCTTCTTCTTCTTCTTCTTCTTCTTCTTCTTCTTCTTCTTCTTCTTCTTCTTCTTCTTCATCTTTATTAACTTGAGTATTTCTTATTTACATTTCGATTGTTATTCCCCTTCCCGGTTTCCTGGCCAACATCCCTCTAACCCCTCCCCCTCCACTTCTAAATGGGCTTCCCCTCCCCATCCTCCCCCCATTACTGCCCTCCCCCAACAATCATGTTCACTGGGGGTTCAGTCTTGGCAGGACCAAGGGCTTCCCCTTTCACTGGTGCTCTTATCTAGGCTATTCATTGCTACCTATGAGGTTGGAGCCCAGGGTCAGTCCATGTATAGTCTTTGGGTAGTGGCTTAGTCCCTGGAAGCTCTGGTTGCTTGGCATTTACCAACAGCATTCTTGATTGCTATGTATTCTTCTAATATTCTGTGGTTTCTTTTGCCCTCTCAATCCGTCTGCCAACTAACAGCCATGGGAAGGTTTCCAAACCTATAACCACTGGGACCCACTTGGGGAAAGAAAAGAGTGAACTCTTAGCATGGGCCATGGCACACCTCACCCCACACCAATGTGTACACATACATGCATGCATGCAAACAAAATAAATAAAAATGTAATCAAAATGTTAAAACATAAACTACATTCCATTGCACCCCTGCTAACACCTTCCGGGGTGGTTACAGTCTAAATCTAATCATCTTAAAATGGACTGCAGGGCCCTGTGCCACTTTGCCTCTGATGATTTCAACACTGAAACTTCCCACCCTAGCTTTCACCCCAACCTGTATATAATTGTGAGTGGTGTAATACTTTTCTTCCGTTAATGATTGTGAGTTCTGTGAAGGGGCCATCAGAGTTCTATCGTTTGACTATAGCAAGTACCTGACACACAGGTTCTCCACACCCAAAGGCTAAATGCACAAATGAACTTTGTAAAGATTACTGCACTGCATGGGAAATGAGTTAGTTCATATGCAGCCAATAAAATGGAAATTACAAACATAATAGGCAAAAGTTTGTAATATACCGTGTGAGAAAAGCGAAATAGCAAAGTCATGTTGGATCTAGTGTGTCCCATTTGCAGTGCGATTAGCCTCACACTCACAACCCGATTGAACCCATTAAGACAGTGGATGGGAGCTTTCTAAAACCACTCGGCTTGTAAAAGGAAGGAGAGCTATTTAAAGCTTAAATGCAAGAACCAAAGTTTCTCTTAGGAGCAAATGATTTCTGTCTGGAAGAGATGTGTTTGGTGGCCCGTTGGTTATTATGGATGGAACAGAGTCCCTTCTTCGAGGTATGAAGTTGGGACACCTAATTTTTCTTAATAAAAGTACTTTGTATGCAGTGCACAGTGCGAATCACATCTATGGCAATGTTCTTTTTGAGAAATCTGAGCTAAGTGTCCTCTTCCTCTTTGTGAGTAATAGGATCAATTTGGCCAAGCCACTGTGGTTTCCACCTGCAATCCTAGAACTCAGGAACTCAGAACTCAGAACTGAGATAGGAGGATTGCGGTTAGAGGTCAACTTAGGTATACAATTAGTGCCCATATTCAGTGCAACACGCCTTTTCACAGGTTAGGTCCAATACTAATAATGACAGTATTTATTATTATTATTATTATTATTATTATTATTATTATTATTAAATAAGATGCTTGGAAGTTGAACTCGGTGGAGAAGAAGCATGCACCAGAAATATCAGCACTAAAGCCAGGCTTCAGTAGTTCTTAAGAGCCAATTATTTAATTTTCAGAACTTTAGTTAATTAATTAAAATTCATTAATTACTTAAACTTGTAAATGTAGACATTGATTAAAAGTTCAAATAATAATTTAGATTTAAATGCATTGTATGAAAAATAAAAGAAAGAAATGCTCAAAGCTCATCAATTCCCTGATTAGTTTCTCACCCGTGCTGTGGTGTTACGCATGCCTGTCACATGTGATTAGTAGAGATCAGATGACTGGGCTGCCCAACCTCGCTCAGGACTCTCCTTTCTGAAGGCTTGTGCATAGCTTTGAAGTTGACAGTTGTGTTCATAATTGCAGTTCTCAAATTGGCAGCTACTACTCTTAATATTTCCAAAAATTATACATTTACAAAAGTGCTATGGAATGCTGACTTCTGGACTTGACATGGCTGTTGTGCTCATGACTTTATAGTTGGTGTGGTAATCTACCACATATCTCACAAAACTGAGGCCTGCCAATATTCCACCAAGGACTGGGAAAAGGTGTATGAGATCCCATTCTTATCTTGAGGAGTAATTGATAGTTAACGGTGGCTACAAGGAGGAAAGTTGTTCTTTTCAACAGTGTACATAAATAAATTGGTGTTGCTCCAGTATATAATGCTACACACACACACACACACACACACACACACACACACACACACACACACACACACACAGGTGTGCAGATTCATGAAAAAAAATCTCTAATTAAACTCTGCAGGTCACAAAAGAAAAGGCATAAAAGTGAACGGTGAACTTTTTGGGGTTCAACAGTAGGGGCAGATCGGTGAACGATGATGGGGAGCATGAAAATAAGCAAAATACATTATTAGCTGATATAAAATTGATAAAGAATTTTTTAAATAGATTAAATAAACGGAAATGATGAAGATATGTTAATACTGTAAATCTATGTGTCTATTGCATCATAAATAGCACAAAATATTCTAGAAATAAATTATTATCCAATCCAGCCAAGAAGTTCCTCTTATCATAGTCAAGTGAGTGATATTCTGACATATGTTTTTATTATTTAAATTTTGTTATAGCCTTGATTACAAGCCAAATATCCACCCCCATTTGTGCCTGAGCTCTAGTTGCTTGTTAATTACAGCCATATGTTGTCTATGAGCACTAAAATTCAGCAAAAATCAATAAAAACATTCTGTGAAAATCAATGAGTATATAGACTTTACTATGAAAAATATTGTATATTTTATCATTATTATAAATTGTTCTATGTGGCCCTTATATCAGGAAAGCAAATAATACATTTTTTTAATTTTCCCGGAGAGTTAGATGTTGAATTATAGCTTGCTGAATCTAAACTAGTTCTTCAACAGAATTTGAAACTCTGAAAGACCAGGCCTTTCTTACGATGCACAGAAAGATGTGGAAGGCAACCCTGTTAGCAAGCACAAAAGACAAGGACTCCAACTCCTGATGCTTAGGATGAAGCCTGAAAGTAGGAGCAGGCATTAAGTTAAGAGCACTGGCTTCTTTCTCAGAGAACCCATGAGAATGCACGTGGCAGTTCACAAATCCAATTCCAGGGGACACTACACTCTCTTCTGCTTCCACAGGCCCACAGGCAAGCACTTAGTGCACAGAGATTCGTGTAGGCAAAACACTCATGAGTCATAAGCACTATTGTAGCTGGTCAGCATTATGCTACCAAGAGTCATGGGTGGAACCATGTTATATGAATGTGGGTGAAGCTATGCTGCGCTTTTATGAATTGCTCCTTTGATAGTCAGGGAACACTCATTCTCAAATCTCACGTTCTAAAATGTCTGTTTACCTCCAGCCAACACTTCATTAGCTGCCCCATTTCATTTTTATCATTAATGAAATAAGGAAATATATCTTAATGAGAATAAAAATAATATTTATATTATATTTATGAGAATAAATATATGTATGTATGAGAATAAAATATATCTGTATGAGAATAAGAATAATATTCATTAATTGTAGGAAGTGCTCTGTTTCCTAACCTGATGACGATAAATTAAATGTTCTGAGACAGATACATGGGTTGCCTCACTACAAAGTCTAAGGGACAGTGCAATTTTTAAAAATGCCATAGATGACAATGGGTCCTGAGGATGACGGTCCCTATTTGGAAGGTCTTTCTAAGATAACAACACTGAACCCTCACATAAAATGTTATGGAAAGTAAATCTCAGATAATTGCCATATGAGATAGAAGTACTATCAAAGAAACATTCCTGTGGGTAAGGGGGATGGGGTCCAATTCACCAAGGAAATGTGATTTATTTTAACAAGTGACTTCCTACCCTCATTATTTTTGCCACTCCTAATTGGTGTCAACATGAGATCAATACCATACCCCTACCTCGTTTGTTCCTATGAGGATTAAATGTCATATATCCCGTGAAAATGGGAAAGGATGCACACTGTGGGTGATTATTCTTAATCCACACCATCACTGCCATCATTAACATCATTCCACATGTGGACTGGGAGGGTCTTAACAAGACATGATCCCCAGAGGCTGTCCTTGGCACCTTGACACTATCAGGGAAAGCCTGTGCCCTAGTCAGTGTCCCTGATACTTGTCTGATACTTTATCAAGATTTCTCACGGATCTTCTGGCCAAGTCACAGAGAGAAGTTCATCTTAAATCCAGAAGGAAATCTGGATTCCATGCTTTCCATTCTTAGAGAAGCCTCATGGGCTATATTTGTTGTTCAGAACCTTGATTCCTGATCACACAGTAAATTCTATTCATAGTATTACTGACTTGTTTCTTTAGTCATTTTAAAATTGTAAATGTACAATGTTGTGTTTTACAAAGTATAATTTAAGATTGATGACTAGTTATCAAAATTCTGAGTGAGAATTAAATTGAAAGGTCAACTAATAAAAATTTAAAAAGAAATAGTCAAACTCCCCTTGTTGCTGCTTTTAAGACTGTGTGAATCTGTCCTTCCTCTGCCACCTTCCTTCACTGATGACAGAGTCCTGGCTTCCATGGCTCTTAGCTTTTACCTCTTTGCCCTGCCACCTACAGAAGTGAGTAGGTGACATAGTTGCTGCTCAAAGAATCAGCAAAGTCACATTGGTGAGGATCTTGAGGGATACAAAGGACCCAAAAAGAGATGACCAATGCTCTTTGGAAAATGATACGAATGTATCAAGGAGTCAGGACATCCAGCAGTGAGGAGAGCTCAAGTCTTCTCCACATGGAAAAACCTTGCCAGTGAAGCTACCAATCATGTGGAATTCAAGCAGGTAGCATTCGCTGTGTTTGCTGGCCGTGCCAGGCGATGCGCCTGGTACTTCAGACACATTACCTTCCACTTCCTTCTTCCTTTTGGGTTTGTTCTTTTCATTTGGGTGTGTTC
This sequence comes from Rattus rattus, assembly GCF_011064425.1. Taxonomy (NCBI): domain Eukaryota; kingdom Metazoa; phylum Chordata; class Mammalia; order Rodentia; family Muridae; genus Rattus; species Rattus rattus. The sequence continues at coordinate 12,238,193 of NC_046161.1, read as the reverse complement.
ATACCTAGTGTATGTGGTACTGTGTATAGAACCCAGGACTTCATGTGGTTTAGGAATCATTTGACCAACTGCTACTGACTCAGCCCCTAAATACATCATCACATTGGATCTTTGCAGTCCTCACTAAAGCAGATGTCACATTCCATTCTGTAGAAGGTACTTGAGACTCAGAGATGTACCATGTCACCAGAAAATGTCAGAGAAGACATGCATGGGGCTCTTACCATCACCCCTGAGGCTGATAATTTATCTCAATGATCACAACTACAGTCTAGTACCTGTCTTGTGAGTTCCTGTAGTGAGAAAACAACAGAAACTGATTTCTAACAGTTCTCCAGGTGCAGAAATCCAGGGTCAAGGATCAAGGATCAAGGATGGCTAAAGATTTGGTGTTTGTTGAAGGCCAGTTCCTAGCATTTTTGCTGCTTAGAAGAGGCAAAGTTGTACCCATCTCATGACTATGACAATAGCAGCCATAGAAACATGTGCTTGCTTAGCTATTTCACCAGGTACATGTAATTTTGGGAGCTGGATCAAGGGATATAAAACAAAATCCCACATCGGTTGATGTGATAGACATCTTCCATGTCAAGGTGATGGAATTTAAGTAACCATGGAAATGCATCTCTGGGTGTTTCCAGCATAGAGGATCCATTATGAATGCTAGCAGTGCTATTCTATTTTTATATAAAAGAAATAAGAGGAGAAGGGGGAGGGGAACAAGGAAGAGAAGGAGGAGGAGGAGAAACAAGAGGAGGAGGAGGAGGGCGAGGAGGAAGAGGAGGAGAAGGAGGGAGAAAAGAAATGGCATCAGGTATTTACTTCAGGTCACTATGCAAGCAGCATTACTTAAGCAAACCTCAGTGTGTCTTGTTCCAAAGTCTTTCTTTTTCTTATTTGTTTGTTCAACCTATGTACATTCACTTCTCAAAGGAATCCTAAGATCTGAAAGCCCGAACTCAGAACCTCTTGACAACTTATCTGCACTGGGCACTTAACTGCCATTCCTGTGGTGACTTCTGTGTGGAGAGCTCATGCAGAAGCCTTGCCTTTCAGCATTCAACCTGACTTTCTGTAGGAGTTACTGGACTGGTCCCTCAGATAAGCTCCACTGTGTCCCCAATCCCACCCTGTTCAGTACCTGCCCTTTGTTTATTTGATATCAGCATCCTAGTCAGACAGATTGTTTAACTCCACAGACCAACTTGAGTACTTATTTATACATTACATTCCAACACTGCTTTGCTTATATATCATGTATATTGTAAATCACAATGAAAAATGCTGCGTTTTAATAAAAATGCTTTGGAAATAATGCAGTAATGTTACAATCATGGTAGTGGCTTCAGGCTACCATTACTGACAATAGTCAAGAATACAATTTACACTTACATAAAGGCCTGCCATTAAGGGATGGTAATAATTCAATACTTCAAATAGTCATCTTGACACCATTTGTATTTGACTGCTCAGTACATTTGATTATATACTGCCCTGGTGTTTTCCTCTGTGACTCATAAAAAAGAAAAAAGGACCGCCTTGAAGATTTTACTTTTTCCTTGTGTTTGCGATGCCCATTTTCTGCTCTCCATTATTTATTTTTCAGAAAATTTTCAAGTTGTTTCTTCACTTTGTAGAGGTTGTTTAATCTGTAAATCCACTTTGCAGCCACTCGTAACCTAGCAATCAGATTAAAGCAGTTTTGGTAATAACTAAGGAGACCTTTGGGCCCTGTTTACACTGCTGAGATACATGTGTACACTGGGTGTTCTTGGACCACACCACATCCCGGCTACTGACCAAGGGAGGACATATGGAGCCCAGCCTAGCCACTATGGCCTGGTCTCTGTGTGTCTCCCTGTCTCTCTGTCTCTCTGTCTCTCTCTGTCTCTCTCTCTCTCTCTGTGTGTCTCCGTCTCTGCAGCCCAATATTGAACAGTGTTTTACTCTCATCACTTAACCTCTTCTTCTTTACAAACTCTTCTCATTACATAGAATTTTTTTCTACAATTTACAGATGAAAAACTTAAGGCAGAGAAATATTAGCTTGCATGTAGATGTGGATCTGTCCTGAGCCACACAATCGGCAAGTTATAGAGCTGAAATTCTAACCTCTGTGAGCTATCTGAGCCCATATACTTTTACCAATTTAGTAATGTATATACACGCATACACTATATAAAACACATTACTGCATGTGACACATATATACAAATATAACAATAAATAAGATGTATTTCCCGTCCACCCATGTATTTATCCATCTATTTATTTGCTTACTTCTCCAATACATTCTTCAGGAACAAGTAGTTATAATACCATATTCTAAGCACAAAAGTGCAACCATGAATAAAACAGACAATGTGTTACTCTCTAAGACCTTGTGGGGAGAAACAATAAATATGCATTTAATGTGTAAGAAACTTAAATTCTATGCTAAGTTAGAAAATGGAGGGCGCTAAGAGTCATAAATATTCAGGAAAATATGGGTGAGTTTTAAACAAGGGATCAGAGAAAGCCTCGTTGATTAGGAAATATTTGAACAAGGTTTTAAAGAAGTGGAAGCAGGAGCATGAGTTCTGCCTCGGTGTGACCGTGGAAATCAGAATAACCACTCCTGATGATGCCTTATGTTCTTATGGTAGAAACCTAAGGGTATGCCTACTTACAAGGTAAAAGGGTGCTCTGCAAACTGGCCAAATTAGCAGCCTTAGATGCAGTGAGCCGTCTTGGTTGTCTAGGAAATCACAACTTTGTTTGGAAACAGGAAATGAGTGTCAGGTAACAAACTTCAAACAAATGCAGTCGTCTGAACAACGCTGTGCTTAAAGGAGAGATAAAGGAACAGTAAGCCTGCTTTGCCATTTTGGTGATTTCCAAGACAGCCAGAAGTGTGGCTTCTCAAACTGTTCCTTTGTCCTGTGTAAACCCAACATTTGTGGCAATTTGTCACGGAAGCAACAAGAAACTAATAAACCAAGAACAGGAAGAGCAATGAGAAAGAGGGCCAAAGAAATCAATAGAGTCACCCAAGGCCACGAAGCCCATACTCAGGCACGATGGAGAGCCAGGGAGGGCTCTGACGAAAACCCGGGTGGCTGGAAGCAGAGTGCTAGATGTGAGTTTTGGAAGAAAGATGGGCAAATGGAAGCAGAAGGCAAACTTGGAATCACAAAAATAAACGACACAAGGAATGATGGTAGCGAAGCGATGAGAGGCAAACCCACAACTCTCTTTCTCAGCAGGGAGCCTTGTGGATCCTTTACCAGGCTGTGGAATATTTACAGGACCTCAGAGATTTCCAGATTTGCCTGACCAGAATGGCATTGCCATACAAAACCTAAAGAAGGAGGGGTGTCCTGAGTTTGGGGGTGGGGTGCAATGTTGGTAGATGGGTTGTCAGGTTTGCATATGCTAACTTTATCCTTGTACAAGCAGTTGGGATTCACGCCGCACATCTTCAGTGACTCTCAACACAACCGGAACTTCTGCCCATTCTCCCGTGGGTTCATCATTTTCATCTCCTGTGTTCCTTCCTGCTCCCTGCCTGTGCGCCAGGACACACACACACACACACACACACACACACACACACACACACACACACACACGCACGCACGCACACACACACACACACACACACACGCACACACACACACACACACACGCACACACACACACACACACACACACACACACACACACACACACACACATTTAAGCTCTTGAGTTCTCCTTGTGACAGTTTACTTTATCTTCATTATTTTGTCTTTGTCCTGAATTTTTTCTTTTGTTTTGGTTTTTGGAAAAAGGTCTTTCTATGGTGCTCTGACTAACTGACCTTGAACTCACCATCCCCTTGCCTCACTTCTAGCTAAGGGTGAATATTAACGGCATACACCACCACAGTTTGCCTTACCTTAAATTAGGGCATAAACGTACAAATGCATCAGGCTTTTCATGACTAGCTTAAGACTTTAGTTTACTTATTACTTAATTATTCACTAATAACCTTCTTTGTGAATGACAGTGTTCCCTTTCCATATTCTAATTACTTACTTCTCCATTTTAGTGTAAAAACAAATAAAAAGGAGTTTATTTACACTCAAAATGGCTGGTTTCCCAGAATGTTACCAGCCTCTGCTCAGATGGGGTTCTTGGTTTTTTGAAGGGTTTTGTTGTTGTTGTTTTGTTGTTGGTTTTTTTCTCTTTGTTTCCAATTTTCTGCTTCCTGAAGGGCTGCTTCAGTCATTCTGAGTGTGATGACTCCATCGAGTTTTAAACAGATTAAGTTACCTCTTTTTTGCCCTAATTCTTAAATGATAGTTCATCTGGGTATATAAATCGGGTGGACAGAGGAGTCAATGATTTGTAGGAAGGAGGAATCACTCTAGAATCAAACAAGATGCCTCTTGTGACAGAATTCCGAGAAGCTCAATTGTAAGCCTGTCATGTGGGGTTTTTCCATGAGGACGCTTCTTCCTTTGATCTGGCTTCCACACAAATCAGAGGAAATAAATTCTGTGCTTTCTATAACTCACAGCATCTGTTACAAGTTGGCTACAACCATCAGAGAAGCAGTTCCAGTGACCTGGAGGATAATAACAGCACTGTTTATATTAATTTTAAGTATTTTCATATTAATATTATTAGTTGCAAGATTCAAAATTATTATTTTTATGTACCCTTCTATTTCAGGCGTGTTTATTAGGTTTTACCATTCAGTTATTTATACTGAGTTTCTTCAACTTTATTTTTCACATATGTAATGTAAATGTAATTTAAATGAAGATTTGGTTAAGAGAGGCATAAATCTCCTATTCTCTGTTACACAGAGTAAAAGCTCTATCTCCAAGGGAAAGTATATTTTAAATATATTTGTGTTTGTGGTAAAGCCATGTACTATCTCCCCTCCCTGTGTGAGCCTAGAAGATACCCTCACAGTAGTCCTTCTAAACGGAGAATCCTCCAAATATGAGGATTATTGTCTCCAACTCGTGGCATCATTGGCACTCAATGTTGAATCTGAATTCTACTGCCAAAATAAATTTTCTAATAAATAAGAATAAATGCATGTGTAAAGAAACCAGATTCCATGGAAACAATTTTTTGCTCCATTTAAAGATGGCTGTAGGGCTGGAGAGGTGGCTCAGCGGTTAGGAGCACTGACTGCTCTTCCCCGGGTCCTGAGTTCAATTCCCAGCAACCACATGGTGGCTCACAACCATCTGTAATGAGCTCTGATGCCCTCTTCTGGTGTCTGAAGACAGCGACACTGTACTCACACACATAAAATATTTATCTTTTAAAAAAAAATAAAGATGGCTGTTGTGAATGACAAAATTCAAGAACAGTAAGCTGCCTTAAAATTAGCTTTAATAGTAGAAGTTAAAGTAGATTTTGGGGTGGGCCAACTCAAAGCCCTGGATCTGGGTCTGGGTGATAGCAGAGTTGGTCAGCCTATCATCTCTTCCTCAGCTGCACCACCATGGTCAACTCTCAACCACTGCTGCAGTGGCCAGCAAGAGACAGGCAAGCTCTCATGCTTCCAGACCCTTGGGGCTGCTTCATTCATGTCTTTGCCATCAGGGCCAGCTCTACTGTGTTGCCCAGGCAGGGTGCAGGGCATGCTCTCCCAAGTGCTGTACCTGGTAAGGAGCAAGGCCAGTTCCCCCACCTGCCTGAAGTGGCAAGGTGACAGAGATGGGGTATCTCTCCAGCATGCCTATCAACTCAAGGCAGGTGGCAGGCAAGTGACAGGGCCATCTCTCTTTGGCTCATTCCCTCAATAATATATACCCATCTATGCATTTCTGAAGAGTGTGAAAGAACTTATCCTACAGCTCTAGAGAGCTAGAGGATCTCCATGACATAGGGCAACAACTGGATAACCAAGAGGATAACCGTGAGGATCCAGTACCGATGGTATAGCAGAAGCCAGAAACTTCTAAGGTTCTGTAATACCACTTCTTATTGTAAGGGAAGATGGTTGGATAAAAGGGTATACATACTGTGAGACATACTGTGACACATTACAATTTCCATGATGAGATGTTTTCTATGCTTCGTTTTGCTTAGTTCTTAATTTCTATTTTTTATTTTCGTTTGGGAGGTGCAAGGGTAGAGGGTGAATACAAAGGAGTGGGGAGATGAATGGGAGTAGGGTGCATGATGTGAAACTCACAAATTACTAATAAAATGTTTAAAACAGTAGAAGTTGAAACAGTTCTGTAGATGGAAGGAAAACCAGTATGTTTGAATACTCAGAGAAAGATGTGTTTCCTAATAGAAGCTGACAGGTATGAAATGAGACCACAAAAACGTTGGCATTTATAATATTATTTATATTCTTTCCTGAATATAGGTACCATGCTGTGATTTTTACCCAGCAGTTAAAAAGCTGTGAAACCCGATAAAATTTAACCAGGAGTTATTGTGCTTGCATCGCTACAAAGGAGGCCCTTTTAGTGCTCATCTTCGCACTCTGTCCACTTTCAGCTTAACCCTGATTTCTGAAGCTTCCTGTGTGTGAGACTATAGAAAAGGTTAAGTTTGACATAAATCCTTCAGGGTTGTAGAGATGCACCCATTTTCTTCTACTTTAATCGCTTTCCCATGTTTTACTGTGATGGCCACACTATAAAATGGTTTGATCTCAAGATCAAAATGTTGGAATCCCTTGCCTGCCTTGCCAGGACTCAAAAGGCCTCTTTCTAGGTTGAGTTATTAATTGATTAGGCTGAAAGCAAAGGAGCTGCTGTTTCAGACCTACTGGGCTCCATTTCTGTATTATTGTTTTTATTAACTTATTCACTTTCCATCCCTCTCACTGACCCCCTCCCAGTCAGCCACACCCACAATTCTTCCTCCACCTCCCCTCCCCTTCTCCTCTGAGTGGATGGACCCCCAGGTATCTCTCCCCACTGTGTATCACTCTCCACTTCTTTTCAGTATGCATCCAACCCTTTTTCTGACCTTACAAAGCTAAAAACACCATCTCCACTGCCAAAAATTAAAAAGCCAAATTTCTGCAAGGTAAAAGGATTTGCCCAGTGTCATGGAGAAAGCACACGAAATGAGATTTCACTTCATTTAAAATGGCAACCGGGTCTAGGGGTACAGGACTTCTAGCTACTCAGGAGACTGAGACTACATGATCACAGGTTTCAAGGCGAGTCTGGGCTACAACATGAGCTCAAAATTAGCCTGAGAAACTTAAGGAGACTGTCTCAGAGCAGGCTAGCAACTCATAAATTTTCAGGGCTCCCCCTGTCTCTAACTCTTTGTTACCACAGGAGCATTTGGCTTACACATGAATGCTACTCTGCCTAGCTTTATATGCATTCTGGGAGTTTGAACTCTGGTCTTCACAGTTGTAGGTCAGATTCCTTACTAGCTGAGCCATCTCCTCAGTTCCCTAGGAATTCTTTCTTCCACCTTAAGAATACCCAATAAAGTTCCTCAGGTGTACATGTGCAGACCAGATAAAGAAGTGTACTTTAATTTTGTCGTAAAGGTGAAGACAGAGAAAGAATTTCCCCTTAACCTGGTCTATTCCCTAAGCCCCTGTGGTGTCCTTTCCCAGACAGATAAGTCATCCATGTCTTCTCTGATCATGTCTCAGGCCTTTATTTCCAAAGCAAGCGTTCATAAATAGTCAGCAAGTATTTATGTGCATCATTAGTAAGGTATTATATAAGTCAAAGGTTTGCATAAAGATAAATCATGTACCATTACTCCAGGAATGTATGTTCTTGTAGGAAAAAGGCATTCATACAGTTAATTCTTCTGACAAACACTACAGGAAACTCAGAAAACAACAAGGACAAAGAAGAGAGAGATTGAGTCTACCTATCATATTTGTGTGGGACTCTCCAAAGGAGATGAGCTTTTTCTTTCATTGTTAACATTTTTACTGGATATTTTATGTATTTTCATTTCAAATGTTATCCCCTTTCCCCCTCCCATCCATGATCCCCTTCCCCTGCCTCTATAATGATGCTCCCACTCCTACCCACCCACTCCCACCTCAACATTCTGGCATTCCCCTCCACAGCAGAAACAAGCTTTCATAGGACCAAGGGCTTCTCCTCCTATTGATGACAGCCAATGCCATTCTCTGCTACGTATGCGGGTGGAGCCATGGGTTCCTCCACACCAAACCCAGTCACTATTGCTGATCCCAAGAAGTGTTTGCTGACAGGAATGATATGGATGTCCCCTGAGAGGCTCTGCTAGAGCCTTACTGAAACAGATGAGGATGTTTACAGCTAACCATTGGACTGAGCATGGGGATGCCAATAGAGGAGTTAGAGAAAGGATTGATGTAGTTGAAGGGGTTTGCAACCCCATAGGAAGAGCAAAAATATCAACCAACCAGACCCTCTACAGCTCCCAGGGACTAAACTGCCAGCCAAAGAGTATACATGGAGGAGATGAGCTTTTTGTTGGTTTTAAAAGCTGAATAGGAATATACTTCCTATGAAGAGAAAGTAACAGATCCTAGAGAAAGGGAATAGAGAGCCATGCAAATGATAGCTTTGCATGAAGGATGTGGAGGATGTGGAGGATAAGAAAGAAACTGAACCAAAAACTGAATGACTAAAACTAGAGAGATAGCACACTTCTAGGGGATTGAGGCCTCCATCAAAGTCTCAGCAGGACTGTGCTCCCCCAGAGGGCTACAGGACAGAGGGTTGCACTGTTAATTTACAGTTTCTGATGATTTTTCCAGCATTTCTTGGTGAGCGATATCACCTAACCTGTGTAGACTCCACTCAAAAGTGTGACCATCTTCTCATGTATAGTTTCATACCATTCTTCCATGTTTGTGTGTCAGTCTCTGTCACCATGTGTTCCCACTTACTTTGTGTGTGTGTGTGTGTGTGTGTGTGTGTGTGTGTGTGTGTTGTTCACATGCCATGGCTCACATGTGAAAATGAGAAGATAATCTCCAGTGTCAGTCTTCAAAGTCCACTTGTTGGAGGCAGGACCTTCCCTTACTCTCCAGTGTACATGAAGGCATACTAGAGGACGTTTCTCAATTTTCTTCTGTTTCCACCTTCAATCCATCATAGCACATCTGCCTCTATATTGGTTCTGAGAATCTAAACTTATCCTCTGGTTTCCATGCCAAGAACTTACCTACTGAGTCATCTCTAAAACCCAAATTTCTCTTTTTCATAGGGAAAATAAAATTTCACTGGTGTAGGGCCCATCCCAACAAGTTTATTGAAACTATGTTCTAAAAAGTTTTACTTCCAAATATATTTATGTTCTGGGGACTATGAGTTTAGGCCGTTAACCCATCTTTCTTCTGAAGAGATCACAAAGTGCATTCTACAATTTCAGGTAAAGGATGTAATGATAGGTTAACAATTGTGTTGAATCCATCTTTCATCAATATACATTATATACTGTATATGGAATGGTGAACATGCTGCTGGAGAGAAAAATAAACTGATTTCTGTTCACAAAGCAAGCAAGTTATCTGAGCTGATACAATGAAATTTGGAAAAAGCATTTTATCTGGCAGTGTTTTGTAATGAATGCCAACAGTGCTACATCTTTTTTAATCACTCAGGATCTACGCAATCTAGACTGTGCTTATATGGAGAAATGTATGGATAGGTCAAGTTCCTGTCCTGATGTCAGCTGAGACATTCTCCTCAGGACTTCATTGTGTGATTTCTTCTTATGATGCCATTTGTAGACATTGTGCATATAGAAAAAGCTCAAAGAACAAGAGGAAATCACACAGAGCTATCATTTCTACTCAGATCAAATTAGCCAAAGCAAATCACTGTGTCACATTCAAGTTTTAAAGCAACTATAGGCAAATGCCATATAGGAGAAATGGAAGAACTGGAGGAAGAACCCATGGACAATGTATCAACAGAGCAAACATATCTGTTCTGTGAATTGGTAACTTTGCCGAGCTCTTTACTCACTTCACAGAAAGCATTAGCTTGCTCTTATAAGGTGAAGTCAAAATAACTCTTTATTCTTGTGTTTTCAACATAATCTTAGTTATCTGGAATAAAAGAAGAGCATGATATTAAAATAAAGGAGTTGAGTGTCTTCAAAAAAATTATATCAAGAAGACTCTGCCTAACTTGATGGTAGAGACAGTTCCATTGATCTTAGCAAAATGATAATGGGATATCAAGAGGCTGTTACATTCTTTGGGCTTAGGTACAATGTTCCCACTCCTCTGTGAGGACACTGATCTATTTACCCAGATATAAAGCATTCAGGATATAAAGAGTACCAGAGAAAGCTATGTGGTCATTTCTCTTGATCAATTACCAACAAGTTAATGGATGCCAAAGGCAGTCTGGAGACTTTATAGAAATGCAGATTAGATGTAGACTATAAGGCAGTGTCCAACCCTGAGCTGACACCTTCCTACTGTCAGGGCTCAGTCAGGGTTCTTCCACATCATTACGGTGTTAACAGCATCCTCCCTCTATCCATGTGCACTCAGCCTCGCCGCTGTGGCAGCTCCCACAGACATGCAGACAGCAGACATCTCAGGGGCCCCTATTTGTAATTGAATTACAGTTCAAACACGTGAACCCTTGATCTGTGAAAGAGACAAGGATCTAGATGTCACTGTGCTTCATCAGGCAGAAACGTGCATTTTCTTTTATGGAGCAGAAAAGAAATAAATGGAGGAAGAATTGTCTATCTATGTTCATTTCTAGTCCTGAGATTTTTTTCTCTTCTATTTTAAAGATATTCCATGGTTATAGACAATTGAGAAAGTTGAAGAAAATCCTAAAAAGGAAGATATAGACTAGTTTTCATAACCAGAAAACACAGATAATACAGGAAATGTCATGGTTGGTTTCCTTCTTGTAACTTGTGTACATAAAGGACATATCTCATTTACAATTGAAACACAGAGAATAGATGGATTGCTTCTTGTTCAACTTTAATATTATGGGCATTAACTGAAATCATTGTCATGAAATATTCTTCAGGAAGAGGGGTCCTTGGCCTTTGATTACTCCAACAATACACTGATTCCTATTCACTTTTCAAATTTCTTATTGTCCTATTTGGCATCCATAAGTCATAAAATATTCTACCTATCAGGTTGTTTTTGTGTGTTTGTTTCTTTCTTTCTTTGCTATTTTGTTTCATTGTTTTCACATTGGCCTCTAGCTCTCAGATTTGACGGATTGTTATGCGGTGGTGGTTTGTTTGGAGAACAGTTCAAAGGAACAGAAATAAAGTATAAGGTGGAGTGGCCAGAAAGGAGAGGGAGTCGAATAGGAGCTGGAAGATCAGAAATCTAAAATTCACTGATAGGTAGAAGGCACAGAAAGACTCCATTTGCATGCAGTTGGACCAAGACATCTTTAAGCAGAGCTTTTGGGATACACATGCACGGACACCTGGTAAAGTCCTGCAACACTAGCTCAAGGAAAATCAGGTAGGCTGTGCTGAGGTGAATGCACAGAAGTAGGCACCTAGCAGTGACTGGAAAACCTGGGTGGATCTTCGTGGATGAAAGAGAAAGAGCAATTTGCAAATTCATTTGGAATAACAAAAACCCAGGATAGAGAAAAGTAATCTCAACAATAAAAGGACTTCTGGGGGAGTCACCATGCCTGACTTCAAGGAGTATTACAGAGCAAAACTGATAAAAACTGTATGGTATTGGTACAGAGACAGGCAGACAGAGCAGTGGAATAGAATTGAAGACCCAGAAATAAACCCACACACCTATGGTCACTTCCTCTTTGACAAAGTAGCTAAAACCATCCAATGGAAGAATGATAGCATTTTCAGCAAATGGTGCTGGTTCAGCATGTAGAAGAATGCAAATCGACCCATTCTTATTGCCCTGTTCAAAGCTTAAGTCCAAGTGGATCAAGGACCTCCACATCAAACCAGATACACTCAAACTAATAGAAGAAAAAGTGGGGAAGAGTCTCAAACACATAGGAACTGGGGAAATTTTTCTGAACAGAACACCAACTGCTTATGCTCGAAGATCAAGAATTGACAAATGTGACCTTATAAAACTGCAAAGTTCCTGTAAGGCAAAAGACACTGTCAATAGGACAAAATGGCGACCAACAGATTGGAAAAGATCTTTACCAATCCTACCTCCAATAGAGGGCTAATATCCAAAATATACAAAGAATAAGAAGTTAGACTCCAGAGAGCCAAATAACCCTGTTAAAAATGGGGTACAGAGCTAAACAAAGAATTCACAGCTGAGGAATATCGAATGCCAAAGAAACACTTAAAGAAATGTTTGACATCCTTAGTCATCAGGGAAATGCAAATCAAAACAACCCTGAGATTCCACCTCACACCAATCAGAATGGCTAAAATAAAAAAAAAAAAAAAACTTACCATTAGTGAGACACAGGAAGCCAGGGTCTAGCACTGACTGAGATAGGATCCTGAGTGGTACATTCAAACTCTCTGTGGAATTTGACAACATTAAAAATTGCTAAAACCCATTGGTACTCTGTGCTCGGCACTGGACTAAGTGCCTCACTTGATGTTCATAGCATCTCAGTGAAATCGATATTGCCATTTTCTTTATTTGAACCGTAAGGGTGGATTTCCATCCTATTCCTACCCCCTCTGGTATATCTGAAACCACATCTCTTTTCAGAGCTTGAAGCCATAACATCTAACCCTTGAGGGTGTTATAAACCTCTTAATAGTTCACACACACACACACACACATATATATATATATATATATATATATATATATATAAATTTGGGCTTGTAGCAAACACAGTCTGACATTGTAAAGCCTTTCAAATACAGGGTTCTATCTGGTTTTATTCATATGTCACTTATGCTAGCATGAATAGGTAGATTGTCACGTTGCTTTTATACTTGCGCCTCTTCATATCCATCTCCACTTCTGTAACTATTTTGTGTCCACCGAACTGGAGATAATGCTGCTGTTTACAATGGGATATACATTTTCTTGAAATGAAATGTTCCTATTCTTACAGTTCTGTCCTAAATTACTTTGTAACCTTTAATATTTGCACAGACATGAAAGACTAAGCTTAAGAACTTCTACTATTAAGCTGATATCACCCTCCTTGACACATTGTCATGATGATTGCATAGGAAGAGCACAAGAATGTTATGGGGACCCTGCACGTGTTCCCTGGGCGTGGGGCATAGAAAGAAGAACATCTTGGAGCAGACTTTTTAATGAGTGAAAAGCAGCACTGGTGACTTACTTACTAGTGTGTGGTACTCCAAGTCCTCACTCCAGCTTGCTTCTTCTTTATCTTTCTTCACTGTCTAGTGTTACAAATCTGACAGTAAAATATTCAATGTTAACATTTGGTGTTGAAATGTTCCTCCAAATATCCATGATTTCAAGGCTTCGTTGCCAATCAATAGACTTTTAGGAAGAGACCTGGTCATGAGGGCTTTTGTCTTATTTGTGGATGAAACCCACTAAACACATATTGAGAAGAGATGAAAACAGTGGGCAGGGTGCTGTTAGAGAAAGTAGGTGGTTGGAGCGTGGCCTGGAAGGAGCTATCTATCTCTGCCTGCCATGATTTGATTGGTTCTACCACACCACGTGTTCTGCACTGCCATCACTGCCTTGGCACAATCCAAGGACCACTAGGATTAGCTGAGTGTGGACTGAAATCCCTGGGCTGAGACCAAACAGATATTTTCTCTTCTGGTCTCAGTCCCCAAGGAAAACCTGACCAACACAATCAACCTTCATGGCCTTTGTCTCATTTTACAATACACGTTCCATGGTGGACCCAGAAGGAACGCATTGACTCCCACACCTTTTATTCTAGCAGATCTACCCAGGTTTGCCCAGCCACTGGTAGGTGCCAACTTTTGTGCATTCACCTAGGCACAGCCTAACTGATTTTCCTTAAGCTAGTATTGCAGGACTTTGCCAAGTGTCCATGCATGTGTATCCCAAAAGCTCTTCTTGAGGATGTCTTGGGTCAAATGCCTGTAAATGGAGTCTCTTTTTACCTTCTACCTATCACTTTTTTTGGAGGACCTTAAAGATATCAAACATCATTTTTTTTCTTTGACCAATTACAGAGTGATAAAATTTTAGGTGCTCATAGATCACGGCCACATCCTTCTAAGATTCATTCTGCTTTAGAACGGTAGGACTGAATGCTAAAACAGACACTCAGGAGGAAAGTCCAGTGTTTATTGCCAGAGGAAAAGAAATTAGGTAATGGAATCGCTAATAACTTCCTGCTTCAAGCTAAGAGGAAGTATAGAGCAGACGTGTCTATATTCATCAGGGATAGCCTGAAAGGCAAAGATTGCCTAAGCCTGTCTTGGGAATTCTGTGCTATACCCATGCAGGTACCAAAAAATCAACTTATTCAATGAGAGAGATTGTACTTCGCTTACATGGATTTATTTTGTAGTGGTGGTGATTGAACCTGGGTCTTTACCCATGCTGGGCAGGAGGATTTTCTGTGAACAGTCTCTCCAGCTCAATGAAAGGTCAGAAGCCACATTTAATTTCAATTCAATATTTGAGATTATCTAATGACAACATTTCTTCCTCCTTTTTCTTCCCAACAAATCCTCCCATATATCCCTCTTCTTCAAATTTATGACCTTCTTTTTCATTAATCATTATTGCATGCATCCTTGAGAAAGAGCCACAGAATGAGATCGACACTCCAAGTGGAAAACCATGTTTGTTCTGTGACAGTAGGTCATGAAAAACATGCTGTAATTTCCTTATTTCGTAAGTATTTCCACAACCTAGTTTCTCAATTTCCTTATTTTGTAAGTATTTCCACAACCTAGTTTCTCATTCCCTCTCCTGAGAATCCACTATATACTGGACCATATATACATATATTATATATGTATGTTAATATATTATTGCAGTATACATATAAACAAATTATATGCATGTATAATATAGTAATATGAGGTATATATTAATATATTATATCTATGAGTATGTTCATATTTCATACATATATATATATATATATATATATATATATACACACATGATTACATTCAAACCTCCCAAATTCTTATGTAGGTGAGAATCAGGTGGTCAGCATCGTGCTTGAGACCGTGCCCACAAGTTCTCGCCAGTCTGGGTATAGGAAAACCAGCACTCCTGTCCAGCTGCAAGGCTACAGCTGGTTGTCAGTCACTCGAAAGGGGAGCTGGAATTGAACCCAGACGCTCTAGAAGAGCAGCAAGCATTCTTAAGACCCATTTCTCCAGCCCTGCCCACTCATCTCTTAGTACTATAAAATGTCCCCTCCATTTTCATTTCCAAATTCCTTAATTCTTTCTGTTGGAAACGTCCTTGCTTGCTTGCTACAGAGCAGAAACCAGAATGACGAGTGACTTCCAAAGCCACCTGCCTGGAAGAGCTAGACCTCAGAGACCCTGGCCAACATTTCACAAAGCTTGCTCAACAGTGCTGGGTGTTTCAGGGGTGGTTACCAATACATGATTATTACTAGTCCATTTTTATCTGCACCTTCAACAGGGTCATGACAAAACAGCCATGATGGGGACAGACACTTGAAAAAGCAATAATTTGAAAAGGTTATAAACAAAAATCATTTGCTTCATGTTCATGAGCAGCCACGATGGTGTCCTTCCTGAGACGGAAGTCTTCCTTCAGACAGAGCGCTGTGGTTCTTTCCAAATTAACCAATCATAAAGGAAGTGCCATTTGCCTATAAAATGTGTGCAGTGCTGTGGGGGAGGTGGGGGAACTGCCTTCTTGCTCCACTGACATCTACCACTGCAATAAATAAGCAAAGAGCTGCCTGAGTCCATTCTCAGAAGAGCCATTCCTAATCCTTTTAGGGCAGGAGAATGATTTGTGCACGGCAATCTCCTATCGGCAGCTGTTCCTATTTCTCAGAGGATTCCAGTTGCTTCAAGAGGAAATATTTGGAACAGTCCCCGGGAGACTGTTCAGGAACCAGACTGAGTGAGGTCTCAGCATGTGGAACAGGCAGATTCAAGATCCTACTGGTACTCTGGTAGCAATTTTCAAGTGATTGTTCACTTACAAGGATGTTTACCATTTTCCTTGCAGTGAAAGCAGAATGTGTGTGTGACACAGGTGCTCTGACATGGATAGCCACTTAGGTATGGAGGTAAGAATAAGGGTGACACCGAGTGACTCCTGTTTTCTGGAGTGGACTGGAGCCAGATAGATACAACTACTCCTGGATTGGGCGCTATGTACATGACATCAACCTCCGGCCCCTCCATTGCTGTAACACAGTAACCCTTAGGAGTATAGTGCAACTGTCATTACACAAGTAAATACGTTTTCCCAATAAATGAGAAACAGCAGACTTTTCCTGCTATGCTCTCACTGACAGGATTAGTCCCCTATTGCGAGTATAGCCTTTGAAGCTACTGTGACATCTAAATGCATAGTCATTAAAACTTCTTGGGTTCGTGAAGATGACTTAGGCCATAAAGTATCTGTCAGGAGAACACAAAGACCTGAGTTTAGAACCTCAGCCCCTGTGTGAAAAGCCAAGTCCAGGGGTACACCTGTAGCCCAGTGCTTGGAGGAGAGGAGTGAAGACAGCCAGAGCTGTGAAACTCATTGTCTAGCCATGCAGTGTAGTCAAATCTAAGAGCTTCAGGTTTATGAGACCATGTTTCAAAAAATAAAAATGGACAGCAATATGAGGCACAGGACAGCCATCTCTGGAGTCCTCTCCATTTGCACATGCACACACTTGGTTAAACTCACACTAAAGTGTACAGACACTATATCTCACACACACACACACACACACACACACACACACACACACACACACACACACACACACGCTCAAACCGAACCGCATGCTCACTTAGGATGTTTCATGAGGCTCACACCCTTCCGTCTTAAAATTTCCTATGAATTACGCCATGATCTTCAAATACCTGTCAGTCTCAGAATGGACCAACTTTACATACACTGCAGACTGGTGAAAATACGGGGCTTCCTTCAGGACCTAGAGCGTGCTTGGAAAATTTGCAGGAGATTTACCCCCAACTCCGGCCTCCCTGCCAGCTTCCATGAGTGTCCCTTCCATACCTTGTAAGGCCATGGCTGTCACTCCAAAACAAGCTCAGAAATATGTACTGAGAAATAAAAATTTCTGCAGACATTTTTTCCCCTGAGCTTTCCAACTCTACAAGATAGAAGGCTCCATCAAGCGAGTCAATTTCGTCTTAAAGGCAAATAAAAAGTTATTGGCACCAGAGTTCAAATATCTCATAGAGAGTAACACTTGAAAAATGGCTAAGATATGTTATTGATTTTCTGTGCAATTTGGAAAGAATGGAACACATCTTATGTAACTCCTGAAGCAGTGCTCATCTTCCAGAAGGCTTAGTCCTTGGAAGTAATTTGACTATTTTTTAATATCAGCAAAGATTGCTTGTAATCATTTGCGTTGAGATCCACTCTGCCTTCCCAGGTTTCAGAAAGAAAGCAACACTCTTCAAAAGATACACAGACTTATGTCCCTTCTCGCATCCACACAAACACAAACAACCAGGGTTGCCTCGGGGCTGGACAGCAGAGGTTTGCCCAACTGATCTACTTCCTTTCTAGGAGTCTGACACCACACAGACGCCCTGCTGCTCTCCAGAGGCATTTGATACTGTATCAGAAAGAATTTTCTTTATCAGGTAGGGGCCACACAGCAGCATGAAAATCACAGAAACTGGAGTGGGAAGAAAGGGGCCAAGTGTTTGATTTCACCTCCTCAGCAGGTCTCTACTGGGCTGCAGCCTGGAGGAAGGAAGCTACAGTGCTTTAGGGTCCTGTGGACAGTTTGCCTCCAGCTGTGCCTACCTAAGCAAACTGAATTGGCTAATAGAGGAGATTACCTGGTGGCTCGAGTTCAATCAGCACCCCCATCAAGAAGCAACCTGGAGAACTTGTATTTTACCAAATGAGTCAAGCCAAGTGCTTTCTCCTTTCAGATTTTAAAGCTGCGTTTAAAGAAAACACTGCAGTGATCCCTTAACAACTTCAGATCAGGGTTGGAGGTTAACACGCATGCGTGCGTGTGTGCATACATGTGTGTAAAATGTGTTTGGGTGATATGTGCAGTGTTTGCAATATGAGTATGATCTGTGTGGTGTATTCATATGCAGTACATGACTCTGTGTGTCTGGCATGTGTGATGTATGATTATGCACATATGTGATGTGTATGTATGCGAAATGTGTACTGTGATATATGTGGTGTGTGTATGTATGAATGTGGTGTGTGTGTGGATGTAAGGTATATGTGTGTGATATGTGTATGTGTGATGTATGTAATTTGTGTGTGACTGCATGCATATGCTAGGAATGAAAGTGATAGGTGTGGTGTGTGGAGGATAACTGTACATGGGTGGTATCTGTGTGGTGCACGTACATGTATGAGTAATATGCACATGTAGTATGGTGTGACTATGCATTTATATGGTGTGCATATGTGTGTGTGTGTGTGTGTGTAGGTAACTGTGTATATGTAGTTTGTGTATGTATGGGTATGTGTGTGTATGTAAATGTGGTGTGTGTGTGTGTGTGTGTGTGTGTGTGTGTGTGTGTGTGTGTGTGTATACCTGTCTGTCTGTTAGGACCAGAACCCTGGTCAGAAGGCGCTTAAATTTTAAAGCAACTGTTAGAAAATCACCAAGTCTCAGTGGATGCAAATTTGGGCTGTGGACCTGTGATAATTAGCTCTAAATAGCCGCTTAACACAGCATAGAATCATATAGAAAGAGTGTGCCAGTGAGGGATTGTCTCTCAATCACGTTGGCCTGTGGACATGTCTATTGTGATGTCTTGATTGTTAGTCAATGTGGGAAGCCCCAGCATATAAGTGAAAATGGCAGGAAACAAATATGAGCCCTGCTATCAACTCCTTGAAAGGGCAATTTTTGCAATGTCATGAACAAAACCCATCTTTTTTGGTTACTAGTGATGTGCAGGTTATCAGAAAAGAAATAGATGGTGTTGTGGACTCTTTTTGGCAACATTGTCACAGGCATTCCATCATGTGTCCAAGTGACAGTCTCCTTATGCAAACACCTAGCACAGTTCACTTTTGAGAAACCACATTGACCTTAGTGGCTGGTAAAGTGAAATAGATTCTAATTTATTTAGCCAAGAATGCCTCAAATTGGGGCAAATGTCCATTTTTGTGAATTAAAAATGAAAATGTCATTAAAATGTTATTTAACGCAATACTGTGTATTAATACTCAATACCTTCTGACTCAATTAAAACAAAATAGAAGCCAACTGTTCTGATGCACATGGTGGCACATGCCTTTGAGTCCAGCAGTTGGGAGTCGAGGCAGGCAGCAGATCTCTGCAGGTTTGAAGCCTGTCTAGTTTATAGCAAACATCCAGACAAGGCTGTTATATAGTGAGACCTAGTCTCCAGAAAAAGGAAAAAGAATCAGAAAAGAAAAAGAAAAAACTTTTAAGTAGAAAAAGAAAAGAAAGAAAAGAAAGTCATTTGGTCCAATTTAATTTTTCTTTAATTTTTTTCACCAATATTTTAAAAATGCCTCTTCATTTTCTTGGGTTTTTGACCCTTCTCCCAACCCCATTTCAGCTGTATTTCAGTTTAACTTTGTGTAACAGTAATGAGGAAGAAAATAATGTACCTCCTCATTTTTACCAAGTAGACATGTTTTTATCTGCACCTAGGATAGTTGGTGATAGTGCACTAGTGAAGGACTTTGGAGGTAGCGTGCCTGTGAGATGGGCAAATGAAGAGAGAGAATAGATTTAATTCCTCTGCTAAGATTTTAGGAATGTTCTTACCTCATTTTAAATTTGCTTTGCAATTTTTCCTTTGGCAAAGGAACAAATCACAGCCAAAGTCCACATGTGTTATCTGAAGCTCATAATGCTTCTTTGTAGAAAAATACTACACATCTGACTGTACTAAACATGTTCACACAGCATATTCCATTCATAGCATATTCACTGTACTGAATTATAGGGACAAACAGCAAAAAACACTAATTTACCAAAAAATAACTCTTTCATGAAAACAATTTTTCAGTGAAAGGCCAAGGAAGTATATAAAAACATGTGAAGTTAATGAACTAGGATTCTGGAGTCAATCATACTCTGGTAAGGGACAACCTTTCTCTTTACAGTATTATGTGAAAGCATGGAATAAGTCACCCTTAATTATCTCTTATTATCATCAGCCATGGGTAATGTTGGATTTAACTTAAGAGTAAAATAGGGGAAGGGATGAAGCACTCCTCTTCACTTGGGTAGTTATGGTGACTCAACCATCCAAGTCATTCAACCGATAGCCCCTGTCACTGGGGCTTTATAACATCTTTTGCTAAATGGTGATTTCTAAGTCAACCTGAGATCCACGAGCATAAGTAATTCATTGTATCCCCAGTGTTTGGAGGAGCCAAGTACATAGCTGCTCAAAAATAATGTTTGAATGAACAGATGAATCATCAAACTTAAGAGAACAAAAAGGGAGGAGGGATGCCTAAAAATACAGGGTTGTATGAGACAAAATGGCTCCTACTGCGTGTATTACTCTATTAGACCAAGTAAAAGGAGAGTTATAATACAAGATGGATCCAAAAATAAACAAGGATAAATTTAGTAAGAAATACACTAGAGGTGATCCAACTATGGCTTGGGTGCTCTTTGAAAATAAGGACTAGATTGCATCAACTTTAGGATAGCTAAGTGACTGCTGAATTCTCAGCTCTAAAAATCAGCATGGGCATCACCCTCTCCCCAAAGAGGCAGCAAATATTACAGAGAAGCAGGACAGATAGATTAGAGGAGCTACAGGATGAAAAGGATCACTGAGAGGTACTGCCTTCTACCTATGATGTGGTCAGTGTAATTATGAACACATAGCAGTTGTGATTACCTGAAAGGGACCTGTATACACACACACACACACACACACACACACACACACACACATAGTGTGAAAGTAGGAGGGGATTAATTGGTAACAAGAGACAAGCCTCAAGTATTGAGAGGGAGATAAGAAAGGCTGGTGTGGTGAATATTCTCACAATGAGTTACGTACATGTGTGAAACAGCTAAAAAAATTGTAAAAGGATAGTTAAACGGCACGTGCAATAAAAGGGTGTGGTGTAGCCACATATTTACTGCTATAAGACAAACCTATAACAAGCAGTACAAGGATGGGTGGGGAATCTAGAAAGAAGTCCGTGTTTTAGAATTACCACCTGCTGCATTTCCACAAAGCTGCAATGGCCCACATCCTTCAATGAATCTTTGACCACTAAAGGTTCTACCACACCCCAAACCTATACTAGAAGCAAGGGACTGAGCCTGTTGGGGATGCTTCACATTCAATCCATAACTGATCCCCAAAATAATGTTAAAGTCATCTGTGCTTGATTTAATTCTTCAAGGGAAGGACATTCTTCCACCTTCCTAAATAGCCCATCCAGTTATCAAAATATCTTTTAAATAAAACCATAAGTCAGTGTTTGCAGAGTTAGCAATACAAGAGGCATCACCTCAGATAACACAATGAACAAATCTTCATAAACATAGAGACAAACTCGATGAGATGATGAACAGATCTGGGTAGAACACGTGAGAGAGAACTGATCACTGAAAGAAGCCTTGCAAGTACACAGAAAGTTGGGGGTGTATGTGTTCCTGTGTATAATCAATTATATATACATATATATATATGAATTATGAGTATATATTCATACAGTCTTCAAATGATACTTGGAATCATAATTTGTCAGTTGCACAGAGTAAGTGATGATTGGGAATGGTACTCTATATATTAGCTCAAAATTGCTAGAAAGCAGAGTGTGACAAGACTCATTGGGGAGGCTCTAGACATGGAGAAGATTAGAGGTGGCTCAGTGTTTCAGATCACTTGCTTCCAGAGAACCGAGCTCAGTTCACAGCTCCCCTGCCAAGTCAGTAGCTTACAACTGCCTCCATCTCCAAAGGATTTGATGCCCTGTGGCATATATCCAAATGTCTAGAGGTACATGTAAATAAAAATAAAAATAAGTCTGAAGTGGAAATGTCTGGTTTCTTAATAACTCGGTTGTATTACATGATGCTTTTCTAGAAATTGTCTTGGAAGAGAGCATGTAATATTTTGCTGAAAACAGACACTTGAGAGGACATGTGATGTTTAGAAAGAGTATAAACAGAATCCCACATACACTGACAGGATACCCTTGCATTGCTGTGCTGTGAAGCTTCTCTGGTCTTTGCTGGTTCTCGCTGGTGTTTGCTGGTCTTCACTTTGTAGAGAGAAAGGTACAAAAGAACTTCTCATGGTATTCTGGCCTCGTCTGCCTGCTTCTGCCTTTATCTACCTGTCTGTCTGTCTGTCTATCTATGCTGATTCTGACACCACTACTGATTTGGGTTTGGTGTTTGGTGTTTGCTGGTATCCTGACAACAATGAGTGGAATCTCCTCAAGGAACTGCTACTTCTAAACAGGTTACAAAACCCTTGTCATATTAACCTTTCCCCCTACCTCTGGTCAGCAGGTTAAAGGGGAAGATGATACATTTAAGAACCCTGAATAAAGTAGGTTTTGAAAAAAGTCTAAGCCTACATAAATCTTAAAGCTTTTTTGGTGGCAAAAATTCTGGAGTGTGTGATCCCAGAGGCACAAGAAGGTCAAAGAGCCAGGACCAGAGGAAAGAAGTTTGTACAGCCAAGCTGATGACGGCCTCCTACAGCAGGAGCACCCCAGAAGCCATGTGGAACACTATGTGCCTCCCCCATCTGTAGCAGAGAGTCATGCATATTGCCAAACACTCTCAAGTCTTCTTCACAGAGGATCTCTCAGTGCCTAATCTCCTACTTGTCTAGGTTTGCATTTATATGGGCATTTCAGGAGACTCTGGGTGGAGAGTGAGCTGTAAGAGTGGTCCAGGCTACAGCACTATTACTAGGGTTTGCAGGAATCCAGATGAGAACGCTGTTTGGTCAGTGGTCTGGAGGGAGAGATAAGGCCCAGAGGATGTGGAGTGAGACTTCTGAAGTATGACATGATTATAGATTTCTGGTTTGTCGATCTCGGGCTCTCTCCGGTGTTGTCAGCAAGTCTAACAGAGACCTCTCATGCGTTCCCTTGTTTATTATTTGACTATTTAATATATTTTTTTCCTACACTAGGATTTATACAGGGTGCTGTGAATGGAAATGTAAGTATTATACATCTCTTTGGCTCCTTCATTAAGTTCATAGTTTTATCAACGATGGGACCCCCAATATCACAGGTCCTTAGTAGATTATGTTATTAAAAAAATAGTTGTTTTTCTGATATCAACGAGTATTATACCAAGGGTGTCCCACTGAATGAACCATTTCACCCCCTTGCAGACAGTCATTTTCCCCCAAGTTGCCACAACCCATTTCTGCCGCGGGAGTAGAGACCGTTTACTTTACTACCTACGCTCTGCCTGAAGGCAGGAGGCAGAGAGTTAGACAGATTTCCGCACTTATGGGGAAAGTGCCTCCGAGGCATAAGAAAGTCTTTGGAGGGGCTGGACTCCCTTAGCATCCGTGCTTCTTCTGTTACCTGGCCAGCTTCCCAGGAAGGAGGTGGAAGATGGCCTATCCGGCTGCCAACACCAACTCCCGGTGCATCCCAGGAGCTATCCAGCCACCAGCTGACTCTACCGAAAGTGGCTGGCACCAGGCTATAACTCTCCTAGTCCTTCCACAGAAGCACTAGAATGGGAAATGCTTGATTCATTAAAATTTTTGATGTAATACTAGCAGCCTTGGGTCAGTCACAAGGAATACACCATACCGGGAGCATATTTATTCGGCAATAAACTTTTAATGCGCAAGAAATTGCCTGGATAAAAAAAATAAAATCAGAATAAAATTATGCAAAAGACATAATTGGAGAGCAGGTAACTTTTCTTCTGGCCTTTGAGACGGTGAAGCCCTGGATAGCATCATGCTTCTGGCCTGGAATTAGTTGATGTATGGCTAGCTGTCAGTATTCCTTAGTATTTCCATTAACCGCTCAAGGCAAGCGAGCAGAGCATGCAGTGCTTTATGGGGCAGTCAAGGCAGTGCAGAAGGCTGCAGAAGGCTTTCAAGGGGAACCTCCCACCTACTGAGAGTGGAGGGCTTTTTAGAGCCTTAAGGACCCAGGCTTGGGAGAGGAAGACCAGAAAGGTAAATCTAGGAGCTCTTCAAAGGTGAGCAAGCACAAAGACTTTTAGCAGCGACAGACCTGCGCCCCAAAGGGAAATTCGGGGGGGGGGGGGAAGCGATTTTCTCTATAAAGCATGTTTGCAGGTGCATCTCTCTTGGAGTTAGTGTTTAGTCCCAGAGTTCCAAGGAGCTGCCTGGGAGAGAGCACCCTGGAACCACCCCCTGGATGAAAGCTGCTTTAGACAGAAGTGGTTTGTTGTACTGGGGTGGGGTGGGTGAAGGCGTGGCGCTGGCACGAGTTTACCCAGGCGGAGGTTATTGGGATGTTTCAGAGCTCACAGAACAGGAAGATAGGCTGAAGTGTAGCTCTACTGGAGCAATTGGAGGGGGGCGGAGGGACATGAGTCCTCAGACTTGTGAGGATGATCCAGAAGTTAAAGGAACTAGAGAGTCCACCAGCTGGTGCTGCCTGACTCCCCGGAGACTGTTCACTCACTCCTGCTCTGAATGTCTTCACACCCCACGGTGTTGCAGAATGGGTGGGGGTGATGAGTCATGTTACTTTTTAGTCTGATTCTCTCCCACACAAAGGTGATCCCGGTAATCGGAAAATGTGTGGGGAAAAAAAATGCAAGTCCCGTGTGGGCAGCAGGAGGTACAATGTTTAATAGTTATGCCCCACTGCGCTTCAAAGTACCCCGAGGAGCGTGGGTAAAACCATGTTGGCCTCATCGTGCCTCGGTTTCCTCATCTGGTCCGGAGAAGTCTAGTGCACTCTAGGCAGCGGGCTGAAGCGCAGGGCAGCTTGAGTGTGGTGCGTGCGTGCTCTCTGAAAACGTCAGGCTGGCTTTGGTGCGTTCTTCCAGCCAAGCTATGGTTGGAGGATGCCTCTGCTCTAAAATTAGTCCAGCTTCCAGGCGAGGCGCCCAGAGCGTCCTCCTGCTGGCCGCCGGGTCTCCCTGCCCCCCTCCTGCTCCCCTTGTCTTCGGGTGGCGCTCGGAGATCTCTGGTCATCCCCCACCCCCACCCCTCGGAGGACCGGGCTCTGCGGGAGGGAGGAGACAGCGAAGCTAGGGGGTTGGCAGTGCGGCTGCTGCCGCGGCGATGGAGAACCCCGTGCCGCTCCACAGTCGGCAGTAGCGGTGCAAGCTGCCTAGAGCAGACGCGAGAAATCGCTCCTCCCGGCAGGCTGCGCTGTGATCAGGGCTGCGCGTTGGGACCTCGCTCCCGGGTTCCCCACCCCTCCCGCCTCCATCCTCCTCAGACTCCCCTCCTCCGCCGCCAACCCGCAGCAGTGGCGGCGTCCTGAGCGCCAAGCGCCTCCGCTCGCCGCCCCAGCCTCAGCCGGGAGCACGCGGCGAGCACTGCGGCGGAGGCGGCGGGGTGGCCAGCTCGCCCTAGGCTTGAAAGGAAGACCACCGAGGACACGCCGGGTGCAGGGGAGGATCGCTGACCGAGGCAAGGGTGCGTGGGGATTTTTAGCATGCTTATTCGGGTGCATGGTGCACCGGCTGGGGTGCACCTTTCTCAGAACAGCCTCAGCTACCTGGTTACAGAGAGGCTGTGATGGGTGGTCCGGAAAGCTAAAGCTCTCAGAGAGAGAGAGAGGGGGGAAACTTTTCACCTTGTAAAGTTCCTGCTTGGTCGCTGCCTGGAGCTGTGGTCATTACAGCTACCAGCTGGAACCCAGGGAGACTTAGCCCTGCGGCAGGAGCCAGGAAATGGCACCGGAGTTGGTTAAGTTTAGGGCTAGGAATAAGAGGAGGGAGGGCTCGCAGGTCTCTGCACGGAGCTCTGAGTCCTCACTGAGCTTTGGCCGCTGGCTGCAGGTGGATGAGATCAGGCTGGGTTGCTGGCGCTTGCAGCACTCAGAGGGAAGATTGGCTGAAGCCAATGGATGCACTTGCAGGACCCAGAGGCGCAAGTTGGGTGCGTGCTAAAGGAGGCTATGCGCGGAGCAGAGAGCCCAGCCTCCACTTCCACGGAGCAGAAAGGGTAGCCTGGACTGTTCGCCGGTCCTCTGTATACGTCTGAGTCTTGTCGGGTTGTGAGAGGTTCTAAATGACACCCGACTTTGAACCGGTGCGACAGTTTGGCCGAGATGCCAGGAGCGGATCCCTGTTGTTTTGACGGGAAGATGAACACGAATGCTTTGGGAGAACGCATGATTTTTGGCGGGCGTCAGGACTGGCCGTGCTATTTGAAAAGAGAATAGCGCTAGTCTGGTCATCCCAGGGATGCTGAACAGCCCTTGCTGCTCCTTGTGGGCACGTTGAAGGCTCACTGTGGCGCGCCGCGAGTCCTTTCCGGAAGGTGTGCAAAAGGAACCATTGGCTCGCCGGAGTGCAGTTGGGGATCTTAGGGAGCTGGCTGGAGGTGACAGAGGGGGAGTGGACAGATTTCGCGTGGCGCTTGGTGAGCGAGAGGACTTGACCAGCTGGGGTCGCTGAGCTAAAATGCATCGGGGCAGGCTGGAGAGAGGTGGCGAGCCCGGGTCTTTTTGGCAGTATAACGCGGTCACTGTTTCTCCCACTAGCCAACTCTTGTCGCGTGTGTTTTCGGAAATGTTTAAACACTGGCCAAGATTAGACTTTGCGGAAAGCAACTTGTGTTGTTTTCCTCTGCCCAGCTCTTGGGAGCTGTGGTGCGCTCGGAGAGAGGGTGGGATGCAGAGGGCCGGGTGTTGCACGGCGCGCTGAAGGCACATCTCTTGGCTCTTGCTACCAGAGGAAAGGGGGCGCTCCTAGATGTGCGTGCTGGCGATAGCACCCACCTCGAGGTACAATAACGAGCAAGCTCGGAAGTGAGGGTATCCATAAATGAACGTGAAGGTAGGAATAGGCTACAGAGACAGAGAAGGTGCGGAGGTGGCTGGGAGTCTCCCAGAAGCAAGAAGCGCTGGCATGCGCGTCCTAGGGCAGCCAGTGGCTCCAGCCTCCCTCAAGGAGACCCACGTCGCCGTCGCTTGCGCCCGGGACCTGAATCCCGGTGGTGGTATTCCGGAATCCTCGGCACAGCGGCTGGAGGGAGGGACACTGGACTAGGCTGAGGATGGAAGAACCCTTTCTCTGCCTTCCCCTCTTCCCCGCCCCCAGACTCTGGCGCGTTTACTTCCAAGTTGGATTCCACTTCCATTTACAAGTGTCAGACAAATCGCGCCAAGCACCCGCTCTCTCCCACTCAGCCAGAGGGGGGAGGGAGCGGGGCGGGACCCGTGCGCCCACCGGGGTCGGCTCCCGAACGGCTCTCTGGAGTGGTTTTCTAGCTTTTAGGCCTTCATGTTTAAAAGGTCTATGTATATATTTTTTAAAAAAACTGCAAAGCCCACAGCACTCGTGGACACTCGCGTCCCAGTCTTTTATCCTCCTTTTCATCCACACATTAATTTTCTGGCCCGACGCTTGTCTTTTCAAAAGCGAGTTTGGGCGGTGGGAGGAGGGGCAGGAGCTGGCCGCCAGTCCACCTCTGTGGCTTTGAGCTCTGGGCTTTGTTGCCAGGATTTGATTGCGCCCGGGCCGAGTTTAAAAAAAAATGTAGAAAGACAAAACAGGCCAGACAGACTGCAGGCAAAGCTGCCTTGATTCAGGGCATGGAAAGGGAGAACAGCCATCCAGGAATGGAGGACCCAGAGGCCGGCATCTCAGAGAGCACACGGGTTCTCTGGCTGCTGCAGGAGTCCAACTCCGGGTTACCCAGTGCTTGAGCGGGGGCGGGGATGGGAAGTGGAGGAGGGAGTTCAGTCTGATGTGGAGACTGAATCTCATCAGAAAGAAAGGGAGGAGATGGGAGAGAGAGAAGCGAGAGAGCGGAGATCGAGAAGTAGAAATAATTAGCGCTCCTAAAATGTGCAGGTCATTGATGGCTTCTATCCTACACTCCAAGCCTCTGTTTGCTATTATTATTAAAAATTGGACAGTTGCATGGGGAGACTTAAAAAGTAAAATTTTTAAAAAAGCATGCAAGGTAAGCAGGGCACCAGAAGACAAAGAGTTTTTTAAACGTATCATAACTTCTCCTTGATATGATTTTATGTAGTTGGGTTGGTGTGGGTGAGGAGTTCAATTGTCCTTTTTCCTTAGCATTGGATAGGGAGACAAGTTGCTTTCGAGAAATAAAGCAAATAATCAAAACCAGTTAGATCAGGAATCCCCATTGTCCTCTCTGGAACTTGGACAACGAATGTGGTTGGAGTGGGTTTCTCTGCACGGTGCACTGGAAGGAGAAAGTTCCCAGGACTGTCCGTGTTATAACGTCTTCATATCTGAGCCGTACAAAACTCGGAGTGAGAGACAGCTAGCAGTGAGAGGAGAAACTGGTCAGCTGCTGAGCGGGCCCCAGCGCTCCTCACTGCATGATTTTCACGGCCAGCATTTGTTGACTGTGGACTGGCTTTCCAGCCTCCACCCGCTCTCTGCTTCTTTCCATTTTTATTTTTTCTGGCTCCTGGCAGAGACATTTTGGGAATTTTTTAAATATTCAGGACCCAGTCAGTCTGTTAAGCAGCAATTATATTTGTGCTGAGCTACTAAGGAATGAAACGAGTAGCAATAAATGGGAATGGGGGTGGGGCACCCACTGACCTGTGTGTTTTGCTAGCTCACAGATTTTTGTAAAGCAAGGGTTCTTCTTACTCACAGAAGAACAGTAGCAGTCTGTGTTATCATCCTTACATTCTTTCCATGCTGGGGGAAGGTACTGCTCTTAATCTAGGTAGATTATGTCACATAGAAGGAAATGGGCAACCGCCATTTGGGAGGATTGTTCAATCATAACCTACAAGGGTGATCTGTGGAGTGTGAATGGCTCATCACAGACCAACAACCTTGTGGCCTTTTCTCTTGGAGTTAGGACAGGTGTTTCTCTGTGCCTTGAATTTGTCCAGGCCAGTGATAGAAAGAGGGGAACCATCCTAGTGGGGATGTCTGGTGTTTTCCTCTGAGTCACCTCTAGTGTTGTCCTGCTGCACGAACACTGAGTAGACTTCATCTCCTTGGCTCAGGCCTTGCTTCTCCTTTATATTGATTTTTTTTAATTGCAGCAGTGGTATCGGTGAACCCCGTCTTTGCTGATTGGAGAGACACTAGGATTGGAAAGGGAATTTAAAATAAAGGAGCCTTCGGTTGTGTGTAGTCTCAGCACTCAGGTTATGGAGGCAATGAAAATCAGAAATTGAAGATTACTCTACAGTCCAAAGTAAGTTATAGGGTACGGGTCCAACCTGATACACATAAAACCCAAACTGATCTCAAGAACTGGCGAGCTCATAGACCTGATCCAAAAGACTAAGACTACTATCCTGGCCCTGTCTGCATGCAGGAGAAAATCCGCAGATGTTCATCTGTTCATTGATGCTGAAAGGGGGAACATGGGAAGCTCAGTTGCTTACTAACAAAACTAAGTTCCTTTTCTTTCTCCTTGGCATTTGTTTTCTTTCTCCTCTCTGTCTCCCTTCTGTTTTCCTTGCTGTTGATTATCTGTTTCTCCAAACTGGGAGAGCTGGGGACTTGAAGACCCACAGTGTGACACTCTCCTTGGACAGACAAGGGATGAAATGCTTTTTTTTCTGGGTGAATTCCTTTGACTGCTGCAATGGTATTTCAAGCCCAGTGATTTTTCTGAGTATCTCCTCATCTTCTAATTGTCCTCCAAGAATAACTTTAGAGAAGTTAGTTCTTAAAACAATCACCTTAAGTGGCACAGATTGAATCTATTGAGAAGACATTGAGAACGTGCCTGGTCAATTGAACTCTTCTGGTTTAGCTTCTGACTGTCAGGAACTCATAAAATAACAAATGACCCATTACGGGCAATTCCGTGTTCAGGTGGAATTTCCAAGTTAGCCTCAGTTTTAGCCTCTTCCACCATAGGCATTCTCCCCACCCCTAGTTCAACTAGAAGGACAGTAGTTTGAGCATGGATTTCCTGGTGCGATTCTGGGAGATTGAGGAAATGAAGAAATGGCCTGAGAACACAATAGTCAAGCTCATGATCAAAGCGTAGGCTTCCTGTCAGTCTGACTCCACTGACACAGAAACCATGGAAGATTCCTGGAGAGAACACTACCCTCACTTCCCTCAGACACTACCTCCTGAAGATGATGCCTTCTTGGACACAACAGTTATACAGAGGACATGGATAGGTCTTAAGACTGAATTCAGTGTCTCAAATTATGCAAAACTATGGTGACTCTAAGGCCATTAGCCATTTTATTCCTTTTTCTTACAACTTAACTTCACTTTCATTGTTTCTAATTAATCTTTCACTGTTCCTTATATTACTTGTCCACCCCTTCTTTTATGTGGCTCGGAATTCATATATAGCCATGCTGGCTTCAAACTGGGGATCTTCTGCCTCTATTTCCCAAATGCTAGGATTAAAGGCTTGCACTATCATGCCTACAAGCCACTTGTTCTGCATCATTTTCAGTAACATTTACTGAAACTACTGATATAAAATTCAGTGAATAGCTAGGTAGACTCCCTGCTTTGGGGCTCTGTTTCTTTTTCTATTGCTGTGATAGAACACTCAGTCAAAAGTAGTTTCAAGGAGAAACTGTTTACCTGGTTCACAGTTTCAGGCTACAATCTAGTTCTGGTTCCAGTGGCAGAAGATAGGGGTGATTGGTCACATTGTATCTATAGTCAAGAGACAGAGAACAACAGAGGCTTATGCTCAACTGCCTATTTCATTCTCTTTATTCCAAGACCCAGACCATGAAATGTTGCTGTCCACACTCAGGATTGACCTTCCCCTCTCACTTAACCCAATTAAAAAAAAATCCCTCATAGGCACATCCACCATGTAACCAAATCTTGCTAATCTTTCCCTGAGACACCTGCCTGTGTGATCCATATCCTGTCATGTTGACCACTGAAAGCAATCGCCATAGCCTGAATACTTATTGTTGCAATGGGATGGCAGGAGGCAGCCATGCATACACTCTGGAAATCGAAACACATTTGCAATTATTAACTAGAAAAAAGGAGTGACAAAGAGCAGGAACATTGAGTAGGAGGGCTGGAGGATAGGAGGTGATATAAACTTTTAGGAGGGGCATAGTTCAATTCAATAGCATTTCCTCAAAGAATTGATTATATATATATGCGCGCATGCTGGCTGGTTTGGTGTGTGAACTTGACACAAGCTAGAGTCATCAGAGAGAAAAGAAGTTGAGTTGAGGAAACGTCTCCTCTATGAGAGTCAGCTATAAGAAATTTACTCAAT
Organism: Rattus rattus; assembly: GCF_011064425.1. Lineage (NCBI taxonomy): Eukaryota > Metazoa > Chordata > Mammalia > Rodentia > Muridae > Rattus > Rattus rattus. The sequence goes on along the minus strand of NC_046161.1, from coordinate 12,206,789 downwards.
TAGTGATCAATGGTCTACTGTAGGTAGCCATTCCTGGGCTGGTGGTCCTGGGTTCTATAAGAAAGCAGGATGAGCAAGTCATGTGAAGCAGGCCAGTAAGCAGCATCCCTCCATGGCCTCTGCATCAGTTCCTGCTTCTAGGTTCTAGCTGTGCTTGAGTTCCTGTCCTGACTTCCTTCAGTGACTGACTATAATCAGTAAGTGTAAATCAGATAAACCCTTTCATCCCCAAGTTGCTTTTTGGTCATTGTGTTTCAACACAGCAAGAGAAATCCTAAGATACCTACACACACACACACACACACACACACACACACACACACACACACAGAGAGAGAGAGAGAGAGAGAGAGAGAGAGACAGAGACAGAGACAGAGACAGAGACAGAGACAGAGAGAATTAATCATATTCCCCACCATCATCCCTTTTATTAGTTTTAATGAAGCTTGAATGTCTAAAATAGTCACTGGACAGACTACACAGGATGTTGGAATGTTACTTGATATTCTGTGATGGATTCCAGAATTCACCCAATCCTTCCTCCATTATCCTCTTGTGGTTGTCCACACTGCCAAGTTCAAAGGGAACTCTAGGGATTTGGAATGCGTCTGGAAGCCTTGATACAAGTGCATGTGGTGTATTCTGAGGTCCTGCCTCTCTGTAACTGAGACTTAGCCACAGACATAGAATTAGTTATGGCATGGGGAATTCTGAAGGTGTTCTATTCTTTACACATTAATTTTGTTGCTTAGATTTCAGCTGAAAGGACAAAGGATCAAATAAAAACAAAACAAAACAGAAAAGCAAACTGGCTGCCACGTGATCCAGATTCCAGAATGTGAGAGGGGCTCTCCATGTTAGTTAAGACTGGGGATATTAATAGTAGTTGCACACTATATCTCTACTCATATCTTTTTCCTTCTTTCATTTTCTTTGTTTCTTTCTTACTTCCTTCTGTGATTCTAGAGATAAGTGCACATGGTAAAGGAAGGGTGGCCACAGAGGCTTAACTAAAAGGAGAATTGTATCTCAAGGATGGCCACAAATTACAGCGGAAAGACTGGGGAGACGATATTCCTCTCAACAGCATGTTAGGGCAAAAGAAAAAGAAGTCTGGAGCAGCTAAGTGATGCTTCATGCTTTGAGATATAACCCAAATTATCACAATGACTAAATATCAATGAACATTACTTAACACTTACAAGCGTCTTAAATCCTGACAGATGGAAGGCATTAAATTCAGGGGGAAGTATGATTAACGACAGAGGAAATGTCAGGTTGCTTGGTTTTGTTTTTTGTTGCTGATGGGTTTTTTGTTGTTGTTGTTGTTGTTGGTTGTGGTTTGTTTTGTTTTCTGTTGTTATTGTTGTTTTGGGGGGTTGTTTTTTGTTTTGGTTTTGCATTTTGATTTTTGGTTTGTAAACATGAGCTTTCGGAAAGTTTGTTTTCTTTATAAGAATAATGAAGCTATCAAGGTTTGTTTTCTTTATGAGTGTAATGAAGCTATCTTGGTAGGAGACGTTCCTTGGGACATTTTTGAGACTAGAACATCTATTGCAGGTGACATTTTAAGTATGCCTGTCTAAGTAATATTTTGGATTTCTGAGATCTATTTTTAGGTGTAGTCTGGCTTCTGTGCTTGGCCATTAGTGGAAGATGAAAGATGGTCATGACTGATATAATAAATGGAAATTCAAGAGAAGTGACTTATGAAGCCCACACAAGTCAAGCAGCAACTTGCTACCAAGATGTCTTTAGTCTAGCCTGGCTCTGGAGAACCCCACACCAAAGAAATGTACACACGAAAATGGGCCAGATAAGTATGGCTGTTGTGGCTAGTTTGGTAGAGTGTGGGTGTGACTCTGCCCCACCCTTGAAGTACTGCGTTTTCATAATAGTCATCAGGAGAATCAGAATTCAGAAGTGTACGGTATCGCCACTGGGAACCTAGTGCCAATCCCAGAGGACGGCACAGGTGCTTCAGACTGTCAGTAAAATGGAAACTGTGCCTAGAACTGAGTATAATTAAAGACTATTGAAAGGTGTTACAATTTAACTGTTTGCCAAGTTATGTTTATGCTTTCTCCTTTCGTCTTTCTCCCCCTCCTCCTGCTTTTTTTCTTCTTTCTTTCCTTTTTATTTTCTTCTTCTTCCTTTTCCACTTCATTTTTAACTTTGCAACAGTTCAAAACGATGTTCCGTCTCATCTTGGTGGCTACTCCCATACAGACAGCACAAATGTCCCCTAACACTTCGTCCCCTAATATAGGCCTCTAAGTAACTTTAGTGCCTCTAAGCGGGGACTGGGTCTGCAAAGCAAAGCAGGAGCTTTGATGACAGGCTCCGTGTTATATTTATTTGATGGCATCATTTATATTCGGTTTTACATGTTTATGTATCTTTTATGATTGTTGGTTGATGGTTTAGTGGTTCAAATCCCTTTTTATTACCGATTGTTGGCAAGAAAAACTTCCCAGTCATATAGGAGATTGGAAATTTCTTTTTCCTTTATCCTTGTGGGGCATATTTCGTTTTGAAATGCCTCTGATGATCATAAGTACTTAATCATGTTACAGTTAGTGAAGAGAAAGCCCGGGAATGCCAGTAACAAGCGAGAAAAGGAGAAGGTAGCTTTTAAACATAGACGACTTCAGTGATTGCTCCCAATCTAAAACTTGATGTCCTCTGTATTGTGGCATTGCTGTGAAAAGCTAATTCTTGGACAGTTTTCAGTTGCTCTTCCCAGGTATATCCTCCAACTTGGAACTGCTGAAAAGCAATTCCGCACTCCCTCTGTCTCACAGGTCTCTCAGGTCATCTGTAGTACGGTTGAACCAGGAACACATCGCACTGTTAGTCAGGCTGACGGTGTGTGCTGACTCTCCAAACCCTCGCTTGTTGGGGAAAGTGCTTTCAGGCTGCACCCATTATTAGTATTTTTGGCTGGTGCATATTAAACTAATCTGCCACCTAATTTTTCAAAAATTGTCTTTCTCTTTTATGATATTTATCAATTAGGAAAAAAAAGACATCTGTGTGCGAGCCTACTCAGGATTTGAAGTCACACTGGTTTGTAAGGCACTAGATTTTTACAAAAAGGCAGAAAATATCACGTCCAGGAGAAATTTGATTCAACTTGGATGAGGAAATTGAGCAATGTGGGCATTTGAATCAGACATGTAGGGTAACATATTTCTTACATGGCCTTGAATTATCCCAGTGATTAGATTATTGTCTTCCAGTTTGGAAGAGTAGACTGTGTTCATCTAATTACTCGGGTTAATCACATTATTCCCAAACTGTGTTCAGTGGTGTACACATTAGGTACAGTTTACACTCTGTATATTTTGTTAAATAGTAGAATTAATAACATATTACACCTTTTCTCTAAATAGGGAATGAGAAAGGGTGAAACGTTGGTATTTATGAGATTTTCTTCCTTCTCAGTGCTCATCAGTGGTTATTATAATAATCAGTGTGAATAAGCCTAGATTGCTTTTATACAATAGCTATGTTATCAAATGTTGAGCATACATCACATATTTCCGAAGCAAATCATATTTTAAATGTATTCAATTAAGGAAACCTCACAGTCTGGAAAACTACTTCTTAAAGTAAAGAATATTTTTTCTTGCAATCATCCATCTGTTTCTTAAGTTTAAATTGCAGACTTTGGGATTCTTAAAGAGAAGCAAGTATGTAAGCATTGTGGAATTATATTTTCCTTGAAATATGTGATGTTTGGAAATCATTTGACCTTGATCCTCCATACTGCTCTAAGAAAAAGCATCAAAGTGGTGGGCAATTGGGGAAACAAGGCCAGCCAGGTCTCTGAAGGGAGTTCCAGGCTAGCCAAGGATACCTGGCAAAACTGTCCCAAAAGATAAAATACCACCTGGTTCATTGAGAAACTGAGAAAAAATATAAAGTTTAATACTCTCTGGACAGTGATGCCGGGATGATTTAATCCAGGATTACTTCTCTGGCTTTGTCGGGATGCTCGTGAAAACATGAAATAAGTCTGATCTTCACAGATCTGTCATGTTTCCGTATTGATCTTCCTGAGTTCTCATGCTTTCACTTTTCCAAGTTCTTCCCTGGTTGCTTCTTGATCAGGTTGTCCCTTTGCAGGCCCCATGGTCATTGGCCAGAGGCCTGTGCCCTCCAGATGATCTTGTCTGCGCCTTGTCTTCCAGGTCCACCCCCAAATCTTTTCATAACTGCCTAATCCCTGAGCCTTCAGGAAGGTTCTGTCTATATCTTCCATTCTGAGTTCTCATGTCTGTGCACTCAGGTCTTGATTACACCTTTTATAAAAGGTGATTGTTCAGGATCTGAAGAGTTGGTTATTTCAGGTTTGGGATTTACATAATTTCTGATTTTGTGCATGGAATAAAGTTTTATGGAATGGAGTTTTCCACTCATGGTGTCATATCAGCATTGAATGATCAAGACTGTGAAGAAGGTCAGTCTTCCAGATTAGGTGCTCTCAACATTATTATTACAGTGGCCCTTTATTACGAGTCTTGTACTGAAATGGCAATATGGTGTCTCTCTCGATGCATGCAGGATTCAGAGGAAGTATCTCCATTCTTTGGTTTCATACTCTTATTAATACTAGACCTTTCTAATTTTTAGTGTTTAAAGTTGAGTGATTGTTTAAGTTCAATCCAGGCAATCATTTTGACTTTCAGTATTGAACATATCGGGTCAGGTATTAAAATATATTCCTGTAAGGTGCTCATGTATCCTGTTCTGTGCAGGATAGGTATTTGAAGTCCATATTTTGTATCTGAAAGAAAAGTGTTTAAGCATACATAGACTTGGGGCTTGTTGACTGATCAGTCACAACTATGATGCTTTCTTGAATGTTCTCAGTCAAATGGTGAAGGCAACCAAGGAAGCAGGTGGGTGTGACTGTGTCTGGCCACTTTTCAAAAGCACCACATTGTTTGCAAGAATGTCCCAATACAAAAAGTATCTACCTTATAGTGTGCTTTTCTGGAGTTTGGTGTTCAAAAGTTAAAACAGGGATGCATCTCAGAGGCAACCTGCTTCTCTGTCAAAAACAACAACACCTCATCAAGGTTACTACAAGGCCCCTGGAGGTGGCTCTAATTAGTATGTGTACATTGCAACACTTGTAAATGTCATTGTATACCTAATATCATTAGGTTACTGCCCACATGCTCCATAAAGAGTTAAGGTACTTCAGTGCACACTGAGAATTCATAGCTGGTTCTGACACTGTAGACAAGAGAACCTGGCTTTAGGAGGTGACCGTACAGTGTCTGTGTATCACTAACCTCGCATTTATGTAAATGAACTCAGTGTTGACATGGTAGTTAGTAAGAAAATCAATTGAAATCCACATCTTATTAATTTAAAATCTATTCTTTTAAAAAATTATACTTCAATTTAGTCATAATCTGAGGACCAGGACATAAGAATCAACATAAGAACAGGTGTGTGTCTTTGGAATGTTGTATTGGACAAAATGTTCTTGAATGAATAGAAATTTAGCAAGATTGTCTTTTTTAGATACTTTGTCATTCTTAGAGCTTAACAAACAAAATCTCATTAATAACAACTCCATAGAGCATGAAAAATAGTCAATGCTCTTAATTACTTTTTAAGTGAATTGTGTTTACCAAAAAATTGGCTTGAAGGTGTATCCAGCACAATACAGGACAACACATTTAGGTAAGTTTAGATTCCTGAGTCTTGCCATTTAGCATTCGCTCCTAGCTCAGTGCTGGGACTGTAGATGGAAAGAGAAGTGCGTTCTTTCTGGGAGAATTTACTGAAATGAGAGGATGGTGAGTTAGACTCTGAAGATCAGCTTTGCACACTCCTGTGTCTCTTTTAATTGTCTGAGTTTAATTGTCTGAGCATTTGTTTTCCCAGCCATATTCTGTACATGACCATAAGCAGATGAGAACGAGAGAGAGGGCACACATGGGCTGGTAGAGGCAAATGCCAGTCCCACTTTTCCCTATTAACTCACAAGGCCTGCTGGGCAGCAGCAGGCATTACAGATACTTAATTGTGTGCTAGGTAAGCCTGGCACCACTCCAGCATCCTGCTGGAGCAAGAATTACACTAATCAGCTGGGATATACTGCACGTATTGATTAGAGTTGGATTTTGTTATGCAAAAGAAAAAGAAAATCCTTATAAATAGTGGGAAAGTAATGGAGAGTAATTAAAAAGGCAGAGAGTTAATTTGCAGGTCTTTCCATGAAAGGGCATTTGAGCCTTTGCCTCCATGCCGATTTCCGGGCAGGCTGTACTGGTCTGAGTGCTGAGTCTAAATGGTATGATCAATGTTATCACTCAACTGGAAGGAGACTCTATGGGCAGACTGCATCAATGGCCCAGTGGAGACTGAGATCCAACAGTTACTTCTTGATGGCTTTGCTAACGGAAGTACTCCCTTTTGTTTGATTTGAGAGACCCTCCTCCTCCTCCTCCTCCTCCTCCTCCTCCTCTTCCTCCTCTTCCTCCTCTTCTTCTTCTTCTTCTTCTTCTTCTTCTTCTTCTTCTTCTTCTTCTTCTTCTTCTTCTTCTTCTTCTTCTTCTTCTTCTTCTTCTTCTTCTTCTTCTTGGTCTTGCTAATACCTTTTGCTCATTATTAGTGTCTCTGATCAGAACCAAGTCCCAGTAGGCACTAGTGAAGTAGAACTGATTGTTGCATACTCTCCCAAAACTCCAACCCATTTATACTTTGTATCCCTCTTCCTTCTGCTCAACAGGCATTGTGATAATTAAAGTGGGACACTGAAAAATTATACCAAGGATAATACATTTACTTTATTAGTTCCCTCCTGAGTCCCCCTTTTGATAGTTTTTATCACAAAATAGTCTCCCAGTGCATATTTTTGAAATGGATTGATGCTTGATTCTGGGATTAGGAGATGTTTGGCAGACATTCAAGGATTCTTCTCTGAGATTTTGAATGGCAGCTGTAGAAAGCGGAAGTCCAGGGGGTGGAAAAAGTAGCTGCTTTAGGCTTTTTGCTTTGATGCTTCTGGTCTAGGTTTAGCATCACCTGTGTTCCCCCAGGTGTATGTTGGCATCTTCACTGTGTAGACAATAGCATGGGGAGGGACAGATGTGAGGTTACACATTTTACCCTTCAGGGTCAACATCGGGTCCACACAACGCCCTCTTAACATTCTCTCAGCATTTGGGCTAAAATTACAAGTTAGACCATGGACACATTGTAACATTTGTATTTGTATTGCAATATAATTTGGAAATATAATAGGATTCAAATTTCAAATGGTTCTCTTACTATTGTATTGTACATGCATGGCCTAAAGCCAGGTTTTCTGGACCACAATAGTCAAAACTAGCTAAGAAGCCCTCTCAGTATGTACTGAAATGTCCTCTTAAAATGGGTCTCAACCTGTGGGTTGAGACCCCTGTCCAATATCCTGCACCTCAGTTATTTACATTACGATTCATAATGTTAGCAAAGTATATGAAGTAGCAACAAAATAATTCTATGGTTTGGTGTCACCACAACATGAGGAACTGTATTAAGGGCCACACCATTACAATGGGTGAGAACCACTGCTTTTGGACATATGTGGACAGCAGCTTAGTGTGATGGTTATGCTGATGATGGATATCTTAGAGGGCTAAGCATTCTTCTTTGGAAGAAAATGAGATAATTTTATAGTCTTTGTCTAGAGTGAATGGGGTCTTTAGTTTTCTTATTCATCAAAATATTCAGTTTCATCTCCATTGCCTTAGAGTAAAATTGACACACCTACTGTCTTGAGAGAGGCCTTTGGGGTTTCAGCTAGGAAGCCAGTGATAACAACCTGGTTAGAGGTACTGGAGGAGACTGCAGGGTGACTTGATTTGGCCCAGGCCTCTTAGGGCTGGGGAAGCACTCATATACCATCTTTGTGGCTCCTGGAAATCTGGGTTCAGGAAGCCTGCACAGACCTCCTGTGCTTTCATCCTAGAAATCACGAGGGGCAATTTCATTGCACTGGCTTTCACATGAGATAGCTTAAGACAGGGAGGATGCACCTAAAGAATTGTGACAGTAGAACAATTTGAAAGCTCATGCTTGTCAGCTGGTCCTCAGTTTCTAGGAAACTATGGAAAGGGGGTTCTTTACAATATTGCTTACAATGACTCAGATTTTCAGACTTCACATCTGTACTGTTTGCATCAGTATTTGCATTTATGAATATCAACTAATGTTGACAAGATTCTTCTATGTGTATTTCCCAGCCCACGTCTTAAGGTTCATATTATTTCTATTTCTGCTTTATAGATGGGATACTAAAACACACAGGGAGAGCTGGGCAAAGTCTGAATTTTGTTGCTAAGATGTGGCTTTAAGGCATAGAAATTTTGTAATTGCCTGACTAGTGTGGTGTGAAAGGCGACCTGACCTGTAAAAGCTAGAGTCAGGATTCTAACCTCGGTCTTCTGACCTGTGCTTCTACTGGGTCCTCAGCTTGACTATAATGACAGAAACGCAGAAGAAGCATGCTGTGTCTAGACTACACACGTGGGGTACAAGTACATGTCAAGCATGGTATGAATTGTGGGGATAGAAATACTTCCACAGCTTTCTTAGGGTTACTGAAATCAAGCTCAGAAATCATCAAACTTTATTCAGACTTTTACATGAATGTGTGCACTTCAAAAATGAAGTTCCCAAAACCCAGAGAAAGTTCTGTCTATCTGTCTGCCTGCCTCTCTCTGTCTCTCTATATCTCTCCCTCTTTTTCTCCTTCAACTTCTCTCTCTCCCTCTTCTTCCTAACTTAGAGTTCATTAAGGATGTAAAACTCTGAATTTGTGATCTCATGGTAGGAGACTGAGCCAATGATACCCCATAGAAGCCTATTTTTTTCATCTTCTTCTTGACTAGCTTTTCCGGGTTTCTTTCTTTTGTGAGGTAGTATGCCTCTGAAATGAGAGTCTTCTGTCTGCTATGTAGGTCAGAAAAACCCTTATGGCTAAGTCCTACCTAGCTAGGTGAAGAACTTAGACTTCCATTGATGTGTTTTGAGGTTAGCTTTGATGATGAAGATATGAAGCTTTCATAAACACCTTGGGAAAAAGGAATCTTAATTTTTGTGACCTACTTGGGGAAAGGAAGAGACAGTAAGAATTTAGAGACCTTCCCTACCAAGACTCTTTCAATGCCTACAAATCTAAATTCATTTCCAGGCACTTTCTTTTGGGGAATTCTGTTCTGAGCTTCAATTGTTTTCTACAATTTGAGTGTACATCCAGGGCAGCTGGAAGAACATTCAGTTCCTCTGGGGATTCACAGTACAGATGTTCTCTTCTGAGCATGGCTCTGTCCTTCCAGGTCATGTGACTACACAAAAGGAAGCAGACATTAAAGAGTCCCTAATGTGCATGGTGTTCCCTCTACCTGAGGGATCTTTATCACCTGACTCTAGAACCACATGTCTAAAAACAAATCATGGATTCCCAGTGTCTTTCTTGAGGTTCCTTTTGACTGACTATTTCGTACAGGAAGATGAATATCTGCTGGGTTTTTGTTTTGTTTTTTGTTTATAGCTTCTCAGATGAATATAAATTTAAAAAATAGAAGATAAAAATGTAGAGAATGTATTAGCTTGATCAGGAGTCTTATTTGCATAAGAGAGTCCTTGAAAACAGTTACCCTTTGGCTTTAGACCCTGCCTTTTCTGACTTTCCTCTTATCTGGTCCAAGGTCATTACTAAAAGGCTTCCTGTTTCATGGGAGAGGACTTACTGAAATATTAATCTGATTGCCTGAAGTAGATTCATAATGTCTAGCGAATAATTTGAGGTCCTATCAAAATCACTCAAGTAAGAGTTGTTACTTATGCTTTTAGAAGGGTGGCACAGGAATTTGAGGACTTTTACTTGACATAATGGCAAAAAAGAATAAACATTCATATATTCTTTCGTGAAACAATCCTCTCTGGGTAGGTTGCTTGTTCAAGGCATTATGAAGCAGAATAAGTTTTTTTGTTTTTTTACTTTATTTTAATTGCTCACTGACTTCACTGCTTAGGACTGGGAGAGAAGTGAACTTGTGACATTTTAAGCTGGGAAACATGTTTGTTTGTTTGTTTATTAAAGACACACAGAGCCTGAGTATTTTGTTGAATGCCTTTGCCATTTGTCACTGCCTTACAATGCTGCTATTCCTTGTCTCTTTCACCATGTTAGCTGTGTGAATTGACAAGCAGTGGCATTCTTCAACAGTAGGGGTAAAAGTCCCCACTCTCGCTTGTTAGTATTTAACGATAATAATACTTGTGAGCACAGTCCTTAGAATAAAGTAGACAAAACAAAAACAAACCCTGAATGTGATGGAAAGCTTCTGCATGATTATACAAAACAGCCCCAGGCTACAACAGATACACTGGAAGTGAGCTTGGTTCCTCTTATTGACATATTGGCTTGTCTGTTTGTGAGCAGACATGCGTTATCCTTGGCAACTTACCTGGAAACATCCTTGAAAGTTTGCGTTGCCCTTCCTTTCAGTCGCCCGTGTTCACAGAATGACTGAGACTGTGTAAATGATAGTGCAGTCCGTTTTATACACGTCTCCCCAGACCCACTGCTGGAATGATTTTGTTTTTACTTTGGAAGGCAGTTTTGCTTAAAGTCATGACAGAATGAGGCAGGGTTAGAGACAGACAGCATTGCTTTGTGGCATCTCATTGCTATGCAAATGAGATTCAGGGAGGTCATCCCTTTAGCAGTTGCTCTGGCCCTGGTATCTACTTGATATTCCTTGGCCAAACTTCCTAGGCATTCATTACTGAGTAATCCTGGGTATTTAACTCTTTGCTGCTTTTAGGCTGGCTGGGAGAATGTGAGTGCATTTCACAGTGCTTTGATGCCCGCCCCACCCCCACCCCAGGAACCTTACTCTCAATGCACTTCTGTAGAAAACGAAATGTCCATAGTTCTATGATACAATTGTTTCTGCTTGGCAAAGATGGGACTGTGGAAGTTCCCTTGTGAAGATTCTTTTACTGTAGCAAGTATTTTAGTCATTGTTGTGTAATGTAACTCAAGACTGATATTTTGTTCATCACATTGGCAAAGCGTTCTCACAGATATTTTTTTTATAGAAAAATGTATGCTGGTAAAAATTCCCGAGTTACTTAAATTACATGCTCTGAAATTCAAATTTGATTTCACTTGATTTGGCAGGAGCATTAATAGTAGAAAGTAAAGACACTGACATCCCATGAGCTCAGTAAGAACTGATGACTTGCGGTGAGTTCTGGCTGTTGTTGGGGCTTTATCTGCTTGTTTAGGTATAGTGTTAGGTGATCAATGTTTATGTTCACTCAAATAATAGATAGCTTTGGTTTTGTTGTTGATTTCTATTCACGATGCTAGCAATTGAACCTAGTCCCTGTGCCTGAGAGTGGAGCCTTTGACCACTGAGCTATATTGCCAGTTCCAATGGGTGGGTGCTTTGAGTGGCTATTCACTTTCTATTGTGATCCAGGTTGATAGCACCTTCCCCAGCTTGAAAAGCTACCCTATTTGAGCTGGTAGCAGTTAGCATTATTGCAATAGTAAATTTCATTTGCACACCCGCAGACACAAAGATGTCTAGATTTTAGCTTGCACATACATTGTGCCCAGAGTAAAGCATGACTTGTACTGTTTATGAATCTTTTGGAATCAGAATGAGAAACACTGAGTGAACAATGTCTCCCTGGCATTAGGAAGAAGAAGGACCCAGTGATACCAGGGGAAATGTGATAACGCACAATTCTAATGCTAGGATTTAACTGACTCTTCATGGATTAGGAAGGCAGCTCTGGATTAAGTGCTGAAATATATTTTTTAAAAACTTCTTTAGATTGGTATGCACAGCTTTTATAAATCTTATTAAAAGCGTCTTATCTAAGTGTCTGCTGGAGATGAAGGACTGCTCAGACAGCTGATAAAGACAGGTTATCTTGAATTCTGCTGAGAGGGGCATTACTCTCCAGTTTTAATGAAGGGCATTAGAAAATGACTAGCGATTAAAGAAGTGGAACCATATTTAAATAGCTACGTAAGTGTAATCTTTGAAGTAAAAATTTAAAAGCACCATTTAGTCTGGCTCCCCAGCTGTACCCAGCTTTTGACTAACTCACACATACCCTCATATAAGACTATCCAACACAGTCTGTTTGCTGGGTGCTGGAGGGTCAAGGAGATAAGCAGAGGAATTGCTCTCAAGGAACCAAGTCTTGGGGAATAAGATAAAGCCTACAAGAATTAGAAGGACTGCAGGACACTGCACACCAGACCTGAGGAAGGTGACTACAACCCTGTCTCAGTAGGGAAATAAAAGTACTTAGAAAGTAAAGTTTTGTATGCCTTAATATAACGAACTCCAGTTCTTAGAAGGCTGAGGCAGGATGATGAGTTTTAATCTAGCCTGGGCTACAAAATGAAGCTCTTCCCCTAAACCAGCCAACAAATGAACAGCAAACAAAACAAAATAATGAATAAATTAGCAGATAAAGTGCTGGTCTTTGCAAGCGTGAGAACCAAGTTCAGGGCCAGAACTCAGGTAAAGAAACAAGAGATTATGGTACATTCCTGTAATACCAAGAGAGGTGGCAGCAGGTGGATCCAGGGATTTGCTGGGCAGTCCATCTAGTCAGACTGCAGAGACTCAGCCATAGACCCAAGGAACAGGTAGACGGCTTCTGAACAACGACTCTGAAGGATGGCAGCATTGCTGTGGATGGACACAGAGGTGGGGAAAGGAGGAGAAGGGAGCATGGGTAGTTTGGACACGTTAGATAAAAGTAAATGTTTGGAGCTTTTTCTTTTTGCTTTTGTTGTTGTTTCTTTATGGTGGCCAAATATTTTCCTTTCAAGCAGTGGCTCCTAACCTTCCTAATGCTGTGGCCTTTTAATATAGTCTTTTCTTTAAAGCACATTATTGTAATTTTCCTACTGTTACTAATCATAGTGTACATAGCTGATATCTAAGACATTTGGTATGTGATCCCAGCGAAAGAGTTGTTTAATTCCCTTCCCCAAAGTGGTCATGACCCCCATGTTCAGAACCACTGCTCTGAAGAAACCTTAGAAGTTACTTTACAGAAACAGATTCAGTATATGAATTACAAGTATAGGACTTGAATTTATAAGACAGTAAGAAAAGATTATAATCTGGGAGCGCTTCTCTAGTCAAGACGCTATTTAGCCAGACACTGGCTCTGTCCTATGGTCCTCCTCTGCCTCGCCTTCGACAAAATGTTGTTTGAGGGAAATGTTCTTTGCAGAAGGCTTGATAAAGGAATTCCTTGCTTTTTGTTTTAAGAATTGTCCTTTTCCTAGGTAGAAAACCTCACTTGTTTTGAAGTAGAAGCCAGCTGCTTTGTTTCCAAAAGCACTGGTTAGCATGATGTCTTATGTTCCATATTGCTGTGGATGCTAGCAAATGCTGCCTGGAGGTTTCTCCCTGGGCCTGTAGTATCCTACTAATGAGGTAAAACACGACCAGATGGGTGGTAGTAGGGAGCTGCAACAGTGGCTTGAACTGAACTTTACATCCTGATTTCAAAACATGGAATATTCACTGTAACTCACTCCTTAGACAGCAGAACCAATCTTTATTAAAATGCCCTAAAATAGAAAACCTCACCTATGTGACTACTCACTGGGTACACGATACTGGGAGGATGGCAATGCCATGCTCCCCTCCCAGTTCTTTCCCTGCACAGGCTCAGTTGCAATGTTTCTCTCAGTCTGAGTATTACCCACTCTCCTATAGAGTTAGGATCACCTCTTTCTGAGAGATTTGGTTGTCTAATTATGTGTATATGTGTATGCGTATATGTGTGCATACACACACGTGAGTGTAGTGCCTACAGAGGCCAGAAGAGGGCATCAAATCCCATGTTTGTAGTTTTTTGTCAAGCCAACACAGACTAGAGTCACCTAGGAAAAGGCAAGCTCAGTTGAAGATTTATTTGCATTTTATTGTCCTGATTGGCCTGTAGGGATGTCCTCTGTGTAGATCGTGTCTTGTTCCATAAAGGGCACTAAGAATGAGCCTTCTGAGTGACTCAATCAAAGCCCAGCAGAAATGTTTAGCTGTTGACTGGAAACACTAATTAGCTACAGAGCAGTTCAGTTTGTCTTAAGAATCAGCGCCAAGTGTCTTCATCTGGGCCCCTGAGGATGGTTGAGAAGTCTTCCAATTTTAGAAGACACAAGTTACCTGCAAGGTTTGTTGAAATGGCAATCCTTAGATCTCCGTAGTCTCTGATTTAATAGGTTTAAGGTAGAGCTTACAGAGTGTGTGATCTCGAGGTTCTGATTAACATCAATGCTGCTGTCCCAGGGCCTCTTTTTGAGTGCTTTTGAAGGACTATAAAGGAGGCGTGGCACATGTTTTTTGTAAAGGGCCAGAGGAAACACATAGGTTTTGTTGACCATGCTGTCTTCATGGCTTTTATAACTTTGCCTGGCTTGAAAACAGCCACTGATGAATACAGAAATGAAGGAATTTGGCTCTGTTTCAATGGAAATTTATTGCAACTGACCTGTCTGAGCAGCAAATTTTGTAACATTTGCCTCATAGTGAGCAAACTTGGCCAGTGAAGATAGGGGTCTGGAAAAGTCCAAGTTTGAGAAGAGGGCAGAAGGGCAATGTGGGTGACCCAGGGAGAGCCAGGAGAGCAGATGTCCATTCGAAATGGGATAGGAAACGCCGGGCAGACCTGTCTCCTGTCACAAGGCAGAGAGAGACACAGGAGTGGAGGAAGCTGAAGAAGACTGTTGAGTCTGGCAATAGATCAGTACCATTCACTGAGCAGTCTTAGTGAATTGGTGGGAAGTGATGTCTTCTAGAGAAAGAGGCCATGACAAGAGACAGAAGCAGCAAGCTTTGAATATTCTCCCAAGAGAGTTGGCGATGAAGGAAAAGAAGAGATGGGGCAAAGCTTAAGGACAATGTTGGTCCAGGAAGAAAAACAAACATGTTTGTAGGGAAGAGAGATCAGCGGAAACAGAGGCCAGAGTTAGAAGCAGGTTACCTTCTCAGCAAACAGTGCCCCAGGATCACTGTAGCCTGTGCTGAAAAGAAAGAAGTGAAAGTTACAAAGAGGAAACGAACAGAGTTCTCCAAGATCAGGGCTGAGACAGGCTAGGAAATCTGCAGACTTTCTAGGAAAGCATGTCCTCTGTCGACCTGAGAACTGTGAGCTGAAATGCAGCAAGGCCACCAGGAATGTGAAGGACAGGAGAGGAGAGGGCAAAGTAAGAGAGCTCTCATCTGACTATTCGAAAGCAGGGCTGACTGAAGAAGTTTATGGGGCAAGGTAGAGATCCAGGGATAGGGAATCTTCTCTTGCACAGTGAGCACAGGTACGGATAAGAACCTACACTGGCACAGAGAAGAGGGCGGATGGAATGGTGGGGCCTTCAGGAGGGGAGCTCTCTGGGGAGTTAGGGTACAAGGGCGTGACTTTGAAGGAGATTCTGACTCATCCTTGCATTTCTCAGCCACCATGAAACAAGCAGGCAACATGCTATAGCCACTACCATAAGGCACTGCTTCTCCACAGACCCAAAGTAATGGAGCAACAGGTGAGCTCCAAATTCTCTTGATCCGTGAGCCAGAATCAGTGATTTCTCCTTCCAAGCTGATTACAAGCATAAGGTGATCCGTCAAAGTAACAAAATGCTGGTCATAGCTGTAGATTTTCCCTCTGAAGGGCTAGGAGCCCATGCCAACCTAGGAACTGTAGAAAGGAAAGCTGAGGCATTACTCAGAGTAGCAGGTTGTCAGAAAATGAGGATGAGGGACAGAGCATGGCCTGATATAAGATACCTATGATGAGAATAGAAATGGATAAAAAGGACCAGTGCATTGTCAGAGGCTGGGGCATTACAGCTCTTGGCAAATGCGAAAAACACTTTTACAAGGAAGAGCGAGTTAGAGATGTTTGGAGAAGGATTAGAATGAAGTGAAGGATGTTGGTTCTTAGTGGTTTCAGAGATGTAGTAGTTTTAAGGAATGAGTAACACCTGGGTGTAGATCTGGGCTTCTGAAGTAGAGTTCAGGTGAGCGTACCGTGTGAGAGTTCAGGTGAGCATACTGTATGCAAGGTTAACCTTGAAGCCACTTAGAAGGATCTAGGGAGTCAGGATTGCTCCCGCCTCAGCAAGAGGAATCATGTGTCTGCCTTCCTCAACGTCAACCCCATCCTCTCTTTGTGATTTGGTGGGACTCTGACTCTTGCTTGCTTGTGTTCTTCCACCCCTGCCTGGCAGGATACATTGCTTCTGTGACTGTTTAAGTAATTTACAATGTATTTACACTCTCCCATTTTTCCACCTGGCAGAAACATAAAGAAAATGTTCAGACAAGTGAGACAGTGTCAGTGTTTGTGACTTGACTTCTGAGACCATCATTTCCAAACTCAGTGGAAAAAATTTCCAACTTCCTCTAGGAGAGAGAGGGGAGGGGGTAGAAAGGAAGAGAATTGGAGGGAGGGAAGGGGGGAGGGCGGGGGAGAGAGAGAGAGACAGAGACAGAGAGACAGACAGAGGGAGTGAGGGAGGAAGGTAGGAAGGAGGGAGAGAGGGGGAAGGGAAAGAGAAGGGAAAGTGAGAGAAAGGGGAGGAGGGAGGGGGGAGAGAAAGAAAGGGGAGGAGGGAAGGAGGGGGAGACAGGGAGACAGGGAGACAGGGAGGCAGGGACAGGGGAGACAGAGGGGAGGGAGAGAAAGAAGGAGAACACAAACCCCCTGTATGAGAGAACAAGATTTCTCTATGAATGAGAGAAAGCTAGCTGCCAAGAGAGGGGGAATCTCTTCTAGCAGAAAGAGTAAAGTTTCTCTGTAGAAAAGAGAGCAAACCTCCTCTCTTTATTTAGAGAGAGCCTCTTCTGCAAAAGCCAGAAAGCCTATGTTGCATTGCTAGTGAGATTTTATTGATGACCCCTCTGTGTTACACACAGCTTTAAGGGAGAAAGTGCTTGAACTGCAAAATGTTTGGGCTCCCCTCAGGCTTACTTCTGATATCAAATTGCCTTATAAAAATGAGAGATTCCTTTGCATTAAAAGCATTTAGGGACTGGATACTCCTACAGATCTATAACCTTAGCTCTCCGAAGGCTGAAGTAGAAGGATCTCCAGTTTGAGACCAGACTGAGCTACGTAACAAGACCCTACCTCAAAAAACAATGCAAGACCTGTATAAAATAACTTTAATGATTTCAATATGAATAGCATTTAAATAAAAATTGAATGTTTTGAAACAAGCAGTTAAAATGCTTATACCTCTCATATATACATCCAGAAAAAGATTAAAGAACTAGTTGAAGACTGTGAGGTTATTGTGTGAAACATGGGGACATGCTCATGTGCTAGCATGACAAGGTGAATGTACCCTAAAACACAGGGAGCAAGTACAAATAAAAATATGAAAAATATATACAAAACAAAGAAAAATAGCAATAGAGAAAAAGTAATCAACAATGCTAAGACAAAAGAGGCAGCATCAAAGAATATTCTGGAAACAATATATTTGAGTCAGCATCTAATATTTATAAGGGACTATCAAAAATCCAAATAATTCCATTAAAATGTTTTAAACTTGGAATAGAAGCTATTGTGAATGGTAGTGTTTCTCTAGCTTTTTCTCATTATGTTTGTCATTCAACTGTTAAAAAATTAAATTTTCATGAAAATAGATGGAGCTAGAAACATTCATTCTGAGAGAGAGAGAGAGAGAGAGAGAGAGAGAGAGAGAGAGAACACTCCCATAACCAGAAAAACAAATGTTTTCTCTTTTATGTGTGTGTTAGATTTTAAAATCTAGATATGTGTGTTTCATTTAGAATATCCACAGGGGTTAGGTAGGTAGTAAGGGAGTGGGAGGGAAGGGAATCTTCCAAGGAATGGGAAATAGAACACAGTGTTATAAAGGGATAAAGAGAAACTAGAATGGGAGAATTAAATGAGGAGAGACATGGCGTCTCTCCCTAGTAGAGGACAGCATATGGAGAGGGATAACTAGCCTTAAAGGCCACCTGAAAAGCCATGTGAAAACCCACTTCTTAGAATACATGCATATATGAAAGGAAGTTAAATACAGTTGCCACATAATAGGGGAGATAATACCCCAACAAGAAATTACACACTACCAAATAAAATCCCTAGTATCAGGAATGGGTTTCATTTTATTGAGATGCTGGCCAAAGGGATCCTATAGATCTCCCCAAACAATACAGAATATTGCCAAGGCTATTGGTTACCCTCTACAATCTGACAGTAAAACCCCACTGCTGATAACATGATAGACTTACTTCATTGAATAGAGGAATCAAACTGGTGAGGAATTGGAAGCCTCACTCCCTACTGACATTCATGTAGCTGGAAGGCTCTATGCATCTTAAAAGAGGAGAAAAGTATTCATTAGTCGCACCCAGCTCTGTGAGCTGTAATAATGGGTCTGTAAGATATGTCCACTTGTGCAATAGTAACACAAATGTTAAAGACATAACCCACCACTTTTGCTTAGACTTAAGGTCTGGTCCATGAGATGGAACCCATATCTGACATTGTGAATGAAACCAAGAGTCTGAAACTAGACAGGTTACTGGTCCCAGGAAAAAGCTGCTGCTATTATTATGCTAAATAAACGCAGTAATAAAATGACTCCTCCTGCTATGTTCACAGCTCAGTGCATCCCTCATCCCTCATTAGTGAAGCTCTTTCTTGTAGTTGGTAGTAGTTAGCATAGAGACCCAACTGGACTATATACAGAGAATGAGAAAATTGGAGAGCTCCTTAGTTGGTGGCGGCGGGGGGGGGGGTCTTCTGAAGCCCCTCCCCAATCCACGCTATAATTTTGGCTGTGTATTCAGGCAGAGCTGCTGTGACTTCATGTGGGCAACCGTCCTGTTAAGTCCAGAAAACACTGTTTCCCAGCAGGTCTTCTCAGGCTCTTAGAATCCTTCCCTGCTCCTGTTCTAAGATTAAACCTGATATGTCCCATTCAGAGCTGAGCACTTCATAGTGAATATCTGTTTCTTAAAAGAAGTCACACAAATGCTCAAGACGCATGCAGTGTTACAGGGCACGCAACCCATCACGGTGCAGTTAAAAACACCAAACCAAACAAGATACTTGTAAGCATGTGAAGACAGAGCAGGCTCTTAACACTGTTTTGGAGCGATAAATCTAGTAATACGAATATAGCACACAATGTAAAAGCGGTTCCAAGATTTGAAATTTATGCACCTTTTGATCCATCAATCCCATTACTGGGTACCTATTCAAAAGAATTAACATCTCCATACATCTTTGAAGAAATAGGCTCAACACAGGTGTCCTTCGACTGATAAGTGGATAAAGAGACTGCGGTACACATAACACAGAAGAGAGGACCAAGTAGTCTTGTTAAGAGATGGGACATCAAGGGTGGGGCTGGGCTTCGCCTGTAAAATAAGCCACGCTCAGAAAGACCGACATCATACAGTCTCATTCATGGAGTCCAGAAGGCTGATCAGAGAGCAGTGGGAACTAAAAGTGTGCTTAGGCAAGGGCAGAGGGAATGCAGCTGAATGTGAGGGTTGTGTTGGCAGCAGGCAGAATGAGTAAGGGTCGGTGATCTTTGGTATAACAGGATAACATTAAAAGCAATATGATAAATATCTCAATATAGGTGGAAAGGGGTTTTGAATGAACCAGCCACAAAGAAATATTAAATTCTTAAGGTGATGGATAAGCTAATTACCCAATGTTAGCATTACACAGTATGTGCATGAATGGAGACATCATGATTTCCTGTAAACGTGTACAGTTGTGTTTGTCTAAAGATTACAGAGACAAACGAGATAGAAATCACTTCAGCATAGCAGCTCCATCTTTTAAAAACAACCACCCTGCCATTTCCCTACTCCTTTCTTTCCTCATCTTTTAAACGTTTGATTATTTTAATAATTTTCTTTCTCCCACTGAGATAAAATGATGTCTTAAATTGGTCTGTGTCACTGATGATTTTTCTTATTATGTATGGCTCAGTTTGTATCTTGCATTCTCACGGGTCACTTCAAAACCTAGAAAAAGTAACTTAGAAATGGGTTTATCTGTTTGGACGCAGGTCAGCACACCCCACAGTGGACTTCCTATACTATGTGGATCCAAATATCCTCTGCCTATTTTCCAGTTCAGAATTGTCAGAAGAAGAATGTAGCTATGAAAAGCAACACGTGCAGCAGACAGGTTCTAAGAGCAGATACAAGGGGGATGAACTTGGTATATGTTTTTCTCAGATGCATAAAAGTGTATCCATTTACCTCTTGACAAAATCTGAGCAAATTTAATCCATACGTGACATCTATGAATATTCTAAATACTAAAACATTGAAGACCAAATTTTGAAATGGTCAAGAGCTCTGTCCGGGACTCATCTCTTAAGTTATAATTATGAAAAACTGCATTATTAGAAAATGAACTACTGATTGGCCGCTACCTAAATTCTAATGTAAGATCTCAAATCTCCCTGTGTTAAAGTGACCTGCCCACGTATGTGTGTGTGTCAGGGGGAAGGGGCATGCCATTTGGCATTAAAATTCTTTTGGGGTGGCAAAATAGGTTCCCACCGCACAGGTACATTACCAACGTTAAAAGGAAGCCAGGCCTGGTGGTTCCCAGGTGTGATCCCAGGAATTAAGGAGGCTAAGGTAGGAAAATCACAAACTCAAGCCTTGTGTGGACGAGGCAGGGGAAACTCTGTCTCCCAGCAAAAGTGAACAGAGAGTTAGTGATGGAGTCCAGTAGCAGAGCGCTTGCCTAGCACCTGAGGGCCTCGTTCAATTCTCTGTCCTCAGGAAGAAAGATTTCAAGGTGTAAGAAGCATGGCACTTCAGGGATAAGGAAACCGTAGACGTTCAGATTTGGTTTTACAGTTGAATAATGGATCGCATAACTAATTAAGATTAAAACCCTTTTTCTAAAACTTGACTTCTGGAACACACCATGTACTGAATTGGAGCATTTCAACTGGTTTTTTTTTTTTTTTTTTTATATATTTTTCATTCAAAATTGTAAGGTGATGGTGGGCATTTAAAAAATCCTACTATTGGTTTTAAAATAAGTTAGGATGCCCACAGTTTGTTTTGGCTCCCCTCCTCCAGTTTCAAATGCAGACCAAGGCATCAAAAGAAGTCTCCTTGTGATGAACCGGGTTTTAGACAGCACAAACACCTTGTGGACAAGGGATGTTGAATGTTGGTCATTCTAGAAACAAACCCTGTCTCCTTAGATGAACTTTCTGGAGTCACTAACACGAAAGACTTTCCATAGAGAGAACAAAGTAAGGGGCTTCGCGTCTAGTCCACGGTCCTGTCCAAACATCAGCATACATCAGCGCGGCGGGCTTAGCCGGAGACCGCATGCTCTCAATCCAGGCATGTCCGTAATTGCCATCGACCAAGCGTTCGGTCACACCTGCGTGCTTTCCTTTCGTTCGTCTTCCTTTCCGCTGTACTTCACTACACATTGATTGACTTCCTGGTTTTATAAGTTCATAAATCACATTCTTCTAAGAGCCTTCTTGGCTTTCGTGTGTGCAGATGAGAGTCCTGGGAAAGACTGATACTGGAACCACCAAACAGAGGTCTTATCTCCCCTCCTCCAGTTTCAAATGCAGACCAAGGCATCAAACGAAGTCTCCTTGTGCTGACCCGGGCTTTAGACAGCACAAGCACCTTGTAAAACCTCGCTGCACCGGCAGCCAGCTCTCTGAGTTGTGACTGCAGCTCATACTTTGTGTGTATGAGAACTGGATGGAATTTACAACTGGAAAGCGGACCTGCACTAATTGCACAGTGAGATTCCAGTCTGGCAATTAGTTACAAACATCATTCCCTGATTGCAAATCTGTAATTCTGGAACAAGATGGAGCAGATTCTTCCAGGCCTAAAGGGCTGCCTTTCGTATCCCCTGTGGATAACACTGCAGGAGGAGAGAAGCCTGTGGTCTCTTCTACATTTCAGTTTTTTCTAGATTGTATAGATATTAGGCATCATTATTTTGTTATTAATTTATTGAAAGATCCACTATTCCCCCAAGTATGGGCATTTAAAACTGTAACTTTGTACATGGACTTTATGCCATACATTTCTTACTGTTTATGATACAGAGTGGTTATAGAAAGTACCCTGCAAGGTACTTACCCTACTTTTAGCACCTGAGTGGTTTTGGTTAGGACACAAACCAGGTATTTGATATTAAATTCCCATTTATAGATAGGTCTTACACATCTATTTTTCCCTCTTGCAGACAGAGACTTTGTAGGTTGGGACTGTCTTTACTATTAACTTGTACATAATTTGGTTACTCCTTTCTGAAGTAATTTCTTGCAGCCAGTTGACTACATCCAATGCAAAAAGACACCACCACTGTGCCCTTGAGTGTTTATGTAACAGATAGTGTTTGCCGCTGAGTCCCCGCTGAGCCCTCCCCTGTGAACAGCAGAAGAGACTCCTGGTGGGAGTTGGGGACTGGCAGAGGAACTCAGTACAGGCAAGGGGAGGGGTTTCAGAGCCATTTCCTTGTTCCTGACTGCAGCAACTGCTTGGGTTTTTTCTGTGAGGAGGAGACAAAAGGAGGAGAGCAAGCTTTCTGGGAATGGCTGTCACTTAGTTACAGAGTTTGCAAACAAAATTTACAGAAATAAGTGTATCTTTGGGATCCTTTACTAAACCGACATCCACACTCACAATGTTGCTACAGAAAGTCAAATTGGCATTTTGCTGTGATAAAGACAGCCCTGTTTGCTGCAGATCAATCAAGATGAGCTATTCTTGAGGTGTTTACTTGAGACAGATTTAGTAAACACACAACTCCAAAGGAACCCCCCCTTAAACCAGACAAAATTCAAATACGTCAGGAAAAAAATAAGTGTTACTACTACTGAGGAGCCACACAGATCCAGAGCTAAGAGCACTGTGTGAGGTGGCCGGTCCTGTTCACCTCATTACCACGGAGACAGGTGCTGTCTGGGACGGTGAGGGCTGAGAACCCCGAAGCCACCAAGTTCAAATGTGCTCAAAACCAAGCTTGCCTGAAAAGTCATAGCTTCTCACAGAACTGGAAGTATCTAATTATTTGTCTTTATTAATTTAGAAGGACTGTTTAGAATGGAACATTTGGACAAAAAGTCAGGCACTTAAAATGAACTAATAGCTGATGGAGTTATCAAAATGATGTATCTGTTAATGTTCTGACTATGGTTTTTCCAGTTATTTTTCCCTCTCCTTACTTGCTCTCTGGTAACTTCTCAGGGAATATACTTTCAGAATTAAAATTTACTTTAGTATTAACTACAGTAGGGATATGATATCTAAAGGACAAAACCTGCTAGAAAAGCTCACAAAAGCTCATAACTTTCTGCTTTTGGACAAGTCTATTACGTAAGTAAGAACTCAGGTACTGCGTTCCGCTCAGGTGAGGCTCATTATTTGGTCGGAAAGGAAAAATGTGGAAGAAGCAGATAAGGCCTACTTTACTTTTATTAGCTACTATAAATTATCCGTGATCTCGGAAGGCTCAAACTGAGCATACATTTTAAGTGCTGTTGTATGGTCTGGTTTTAACTTAGAAAACCACATTTTTATTACTATTTAGCTTTAACATACTTAAAAACCCCCGCAGAAGTGAACTGTTGATTGTTCTTAGAAATGTTTCAGTTGTCTGGTTGTCTGTGTCACTTCGCCGGGATTAATCACCTGTTCGGTAACCAATGAGAGGTAGAGGGTTTTAGGATGATCAAAAACTCAGAAGCCATTTGGCTGGCTGCAGCTTCTGTAGACTCCCCGAGCGTTGAGAATGGAAATCTGGGTAAAGTGGCCACAGGAGAATACAGGGGACTGATTAGGTAGCTACGACCAAAACAAGTCCTTTGAACAATCCTTGCAAAGGGTACACAGTTTCACAAGGATCGGCACAGTGACACAAAACCACATGGACTCACGTCGGTCAGCTTCAACAGCCGTTGCCTGTGACCATCTGGGTCACACCGACCTACCATACTGCTCAGAAAACAGTGGCTACACAGTTGTCAGCTGGGGCTAAAACTGAGTTTGTCCCGATAATTTCATGACTAACTGAGTGTTGAGGTAGCATTGGCGACAACCTTCTGCTAAGTGAAGTGAGCTGAGAATGTACAAGAAAGCACATGGCTACAAGAATCCCTGGAGCCATATACTTAATAATTTTGCCTCCCTTTTCTTTCCCTCCTCTCCTCTCCTCTCCCCTCTCCTCTCCCCTCCCCTCTACCCTCCCCTCCCCTCCCCTCCCCTCCTCTCCTCTCCCCCTCCCTCCCCTCCCCTCCCCTCCTCCTCCCCCTCCCCTCCCCTCCCCTCCTCTCCTCTCCTCTCCTCCGCTCTCTCTTCTCCTCATGTGTCTGGTGGTTCCAATCAACCATAAAGACAGCCTCCACAGCCATTTGCTCATGGGAACGTTCCTTTTAACTCATCCATGCTCCCCAAACACTGCTTGGCATGAAAATCATAATAACCCTGAAAGACCAGCCCCTGGTTGTACTATCTCAGGCCACTTAACTGGGCAAAGAAAATAGAAATAACTGAAAGTAGACCTTCCTCTACCAGAATTAAGACTACTTCTTTCTGAAACATGGCTGACAATACTTCTGAGAAGGCCTCTCTTTCATTAACCAGCTTCCTTACCTCATCTTTTACAGATTCTGGGCACAAGGGACTAACTCCCAAATCTTATACTTTCCCAAGAGGGTCTTATTGGTGTAGGATTGTGAATCTAGCCTGACACTTCCTGTTCCCTCTAAAATGCCAGACTTGCCTTCCACCAGTGGCTTTTGCCCAAGTCGAAACTATCAGAAGATAGACTTTCCTCTTTTCCATATCCATTGGGCAGCCATACCAGTCTGACTGTCTTCCCTTAGGGGAGTCATGGGGTTCTGGACAGGACCTTTTCTGAAGGGAGTTACACAAGGCCCTTGTATAGTCAGCCAAGTTTCCTGCTGAACAGGTGAAGTTATTTCTCCTGTTTCCCCATAGTGAGTTGTGCTGGACAGTTCCACTCACAGACAGAAAGAGTCCAACATTGGTGTGTGCCCTTCTCCCCTCCTCCTGGGTGGATTCTGCATCCCTCCCTCCTTATGATACATTTTAAATTTGGTTCCTCCTCCTTGTAAGGGGCTTTCTCCAATGGATATTTCTTCTCTTTAGCACGTTTAAATATGCCTGTAAAACCTGTAACTTCACACGTTACCATCTTACCTTTTGTTCTTTTAAAAAATTTTTTTAATTGAAATGTAATTACACTGCTCTCCTATTCCATTTTTTTCCTCCACCCCTCCCTATAAACCCCTTTGCTTTTTCTCAAATTCATGGCTATTATTTTTTCAATTGTTGGTGTTGGTGTTGGTGGAGTTATTGCTGTATATATGTGTGTGTGTGCACACATGTGTGTGGGTGCACACACACACACACAATTTCAGGACTGAATGTAATTTACTTGTTCCTTGGTTTCTGTTCTGAGTATTTTCTCAGGAGCATGAGACCTGGTGTTTTCATTTGCTGGGAGCACCTAGGACATATTTATTGGCTCCTTGGAAATGAAACCAACTGGGCAGCTTAAGGGCTATTTTTCAGTGTTGGAATTTACTGAGAGCATTTCCTCACAGAAACCTGGGTTTTTTTCCATGGAAAATAAAGCCTTTCTAAGTCAAAACTGTAGCTGGGATTTAGCCATGATTTTTCTCCAATACATGTTTTTTTATCAGTGAGTTTTAAGAAAGCCAGCTGCTGTGAGGAATTTGTTTATTGAGCTGTCCAAGGTGAACGATTCAGGCTGAGAACAAATTTGCTGATCTTCAGGTTGGAAGGGGCCTAGTGGGGCTCCTTCTCTGAGAAATCTGGGAGAGTTTCACTGATGATGAATTCTGAATTGAAATGGTCCAATTGTAGGTTCCTGGATTCCTCTGAGATTTACCTCAGTTGAAGTTGAGAAATGAAACTAATTCTGATCAGCTATTAACAGCCCTTCAAGCCTTCAAGACAGGTTCCTTTGCATTATATAAAAGATACCCATTAGGCACCAGATCCAATGCAGGTATCACTAATGTCCAAGGCTGCAGGCCAGGGATCTCAGATCCCACCTCTGGTGGGCTCCAGATGGACAGTCTCACCGTGTCCTGAAGATGAATGGAAGTCTCACCTCTGCCTGCATCCACTAAAACTGCACAGTCTCTTCCCTACTAAAGGATGGAGTCTCCACACCCGAACAGGCAGTGAGATGCACCCTAAGAAAAGTCGAGTCCCTGAGAAAACTTACAGCAGGATCCACGGTTCTGAACTAATACCATACTTTATTCACAAGACCCTCAGAATGAAAAGTTGCATTATAAGTCACGTTTAAAGCCCCTGAAAGACAAGGTGTGAAAAACAACTCTTTACAAAATGGACTCCCTACTAGGCCTTTATATTGGCCCTGCTTACAGAACCTTTGAGAAACTGAGGGTATTGCTATGGATTAAAACTTTCTGAGCACCAGTGTGGGTTTTAGGTAAGTTGCAGCCTGAGGCTGGGTACCCCAATCCAGAAGCACACGGAGTGTGGAGGAGGTCTGAGGAAGACAAGATACCCTATTGAAACGATACAAGAATTGACCTGCACCCGAGAGTCGGCAGAAAACTGGAAACCTCATTGGCAGCTCGGATAAGAATCTCTGCCTCACACAACCCCCCAGCTAGCAGCAATGTCCTGGCTCTAATTATTTGCATAATTTTCACCCCAAGGCTGTAAAAATTTACTTAACTATTAAGATATCTGTTAATGTTAGGATGTCAAATTCACAGTTCCTTACTAATGTCTTCTGGGCAAATACAATTCTATCTTTTGATTTCTGTATGTGCCTATGTGTGAGTTTGTGTGTATGCAGGTGCATCTGTACCTGTACACATGTTTGCGTAGGTCAGAGTACAGTCTCAGGGATCATTTCTTACTTGTGGCAATGGGGTATCTCATCAACTTGAAGTTGCCAAGGAGGTCAAGCCAGTGTGCTCCAGTGACCTTTCTGTTCTGTCTTCCCAGCACTGGGATTACAATAATATGCCTCCATGCCTAGCTCTTCACATGAGGTGTAGGATCAAACACACAAGGCTTCATGCTGGCAAGGAAGGTACTTTACTGGCTAAAGTATATCTTTGGCCCCAGTTTTTCATTATTCAATCCCTGCTTCCAATTTCCGTGTCTGCCATACAGAACAGAGTCACTGATAGGCAGAACCGTAGGCAACTCCCGAAAATTGAGAGCCAGAGAAGTGGTTCTTCCCAGGGAATTGGATACTGATTGGTTGTCTAGCGCCAAATGACCAGCACTAAACATATGCACACAAGAAACATTATGTGAACAGAACAGGCTATGTTTAGAAATGGATATAAATGTACATATGCCTATGTGTACATGTGTGTGTATGTGTGAATAGCATGGAATTTGAAAACCAAAATACAAAAGAAACTTATGTGGTATGAAAGAATCCAGGCATCACTAATCACACTGTACTGTATTTCTTCCAGTCTTATTAGTAATGTAAAGTCCT
The DNA here is from genome assembly GCF_011064425.1 of Rattus rattus. NCBI lineage: Eukaryota > Metazoa > Chordata > Mammalia > Rodentia > Muridae > Rattus > Rattus rattus. The sequence goes on along the minus strand of NC_046161.1, from coordinate 12,179,180 downwards.
GTCTTTGCATTGATATCTATTATGGATTTATTCTAGGCTATTGCATGCTTTGTGCTAAGCAGTTTATGTACTATATTTCATGTTCTTAGTTATTCTTTCTGGGAGAGTCCATTTTAATGTAGAAAAGACAGAGATTTGATGATTTTACTCGGTCTGAGATTACATGGCTAATTAATTGTATAGTTCTGCCTTGCTCCCAGGGTGGTGTACTTTGAATCCCAACTAAGTAATCTGCCAAACTCAACTGTGATTTAACACTAGCAGGGGGGTCCTAGGTTGGGGGACAAACGACAAATATGGAGCCTCTGCTCTTCTTCTTGTTTGGGGGTTTGAGAACTCTGGCTACTTCTTCAGGACCAGAAATAAGCATTTCTCAGTGGGCCCTCATGTGAGAACAGCCATGTCAAGACTAGCCGAGAAATCTGTAAAGCACGCGTGAGTTTTCTTCCACCTGTGCCTTGGGTTGTCTGCTTCTGATCCAACCCCTGGAAAAAAATAAAGGCGGGGATTTCAGTTTTAATGGCTGCTTGCAATTTCATCTCAGTTCTTGTTATAAAGTTTACATTGAAAGCTTTATAGTGGTGCCAAAGTTCAGGCTAAATTTGAAAGTAGCTGTGGGAGAGGTGGCTTTAACATTTCCCTGGGGAAGTGGACTGGAAAATTGCTGGTAGAGTGAGCCGGAGGGAACAATCATGAATTGGCCTCTTGGGCTGGACATAATTACCTAATGGATTCTCCATCTCTCAAAATTTTAGGAAAGGAAAAAAATTACCTTAAAAATAACAACAAAAATGTAAAACCTGCAACCTTTTCCATTTCTCTCCAGAACTATAAGCACAGTCTTCTTGTAGAACCTTTGAAGAACGAGTGTCCACTGAGTAGAGACCAGCAAGGGGGAAGACACATGGAAGAAAAGTTGGCTTTGTATGTGATTGAAAACTCACAAATTACATAGTTCGACTTTTCCAATAAACCCTCAATGAATTTGGTCCAGCTCTTCTCAAGATTGTTTTGGGTACATACATACATACATACGT